>NC_135507.1:51199238-51270333 GCF_052857255.1 Amblyomma americanum
GGCTCAGGACCACACCCTACGGCCTAAAGACTAGAAAAAATAAGTAAATAACTACTGTGCACATGCGTCTGCTCGTTGTCCGTGCATAATAATGTCCGTGCCTGCATAATGAACGATACATCATGACCTGGGCCTCAGGCACCCTCAAGCTTCATGTCTGTATTTTTGTTTAATGGTCGTTTCTTGTAAAAGAAGTCCTCCAACGCCATTATAGCGCCCACTGTATACCATGACTATAGATAACAGCCTTCCAGACCATCAGTTCTTGAATATGACAAAGGTATTTCTTTTCTTTTTTGGCGTACAGCGCCAACGACGCTATTTATGCCGAAGAGGGTCACCGCTATCGCTATCAATGTAGGAAAAAAGTTGTATACTTTTTCATTGTAATACGAATATTAATTGGTTATCAGGGAATGAAACCGCAGTACAAGACTCCCACACCGTGGAGGAAGGTATGAAGGAGGCAGCGAAAGAAGGCGTAGGTAAAGAGGCGCTATATAGTGGATGGCTCCGGACTATAGTTTCGACCAGCCAGGGTTCTTTAACAATAACTACAGCTGCTCAACGCCCAGAAGACCGCATTCTGCCATGCTCACCTGGACCGCGTTAACACAAGTGACACGTCCAAATATCCACATAGACTACGGAAATTACTGCGTCTTTGTTTTTTCTTCGCAAAACACTCGTATTTTTGTTTCTTGCAATGCCCACTCATCGGCCTATATATGTGACTTCTATAGCTAATGCCGGCTCCGACAAGAGCGACTTCGAGCAGACCCCCCGCGGTGGCTCTCTGGATGGGGCGCTCGGATACTGATCCGGAGTTCCCGGGCGCGAACCCGACCGCGGCGGCTGCGTTTTTATGGAGGCAAAACGCCAAGGCGCCCGTGTGCTATGCAATGTCAGTGCACTTTAAAGATCCCCAGGTGGTCGAAATTATTCCGGAGCCCTCCACTGCGGCACCTCTTCCTCCTTTCTTCTTTCACTCCCACCTTTATCTCTTCCCTTACGGCGTGGTTCAGGTGTTCAACGATATATGAGACAGATACTGCGTCATATCCTTTCCCCCAAAACCAATTATTATTATTATTATTATTATTATTATTATTATTATTATTATTATTATTATTATTATTATTATTATTATTATTATTATTAGTCGAGCAGCAGTTGAACGGGTGGCTTCTTGCTTCCAACAGTTAACGAAGACGCCGTCTGTCGCAGAGAAATCCTGCGTGAAGATGTCGTTGTAAAAGAAAACCTAGGGACACGTTATTACGTTAGGTGTTGGCAGTGATATAGCATTAGCAGCTGTTGATGCCCTTACCAGAAGTGACGTCTCATCTGGTCATGCGACGTCACTACCAGTATATAGTGACGTCATTGTGACGCAATCACTACTCATCACGTGGTCGCATGACGACATTGTGGTCTCACACATCCTCGACCAATAAGCGATTTTTATGACGTACGATGCCTGCTTTCGCATTAAAAATTAACATTATCATCAACGACAAACCACTTGCGTCCCAGACGTCCAGGGCAGACGTCTCTCCCGTTTCGCGCTGATTAACCGTGTCTTGTTCCGGCTGCGGCCACCTTCACTATCTCTGCAGACTTTTTAATCCCATTCGCCCACGTGTCCCTGTACAAAATTTGTACAAAGTGAGCTGCGCCTAGCAATAATTTCTTTGTTTCAGGTATATTTCGCTTCCTTCATCTCTCAATTAAGCTGATTTTTCATGTCAATTAGCGAACGCAGTAAATAATATTACGCGGAATGGTGGGCGAAGTAGCACATCGTCAGCCTTTTTTATGCAGACAAATTTTGCCGCCGCTAGTAACGTCGTTTTTTTTTTTTCGCAGTTTCAAGCGTAATGCGCACCTTCGCAATACAAGTTATTTCCATTGTGCTTAGGATGTTTTCATGATATGTCGAGACATTTCGATGCTGCCATTTCCGTCAGTTATGACGTTTTGTACGAAATTCTGCGCGTCCCTACAATTTGTGCTGGAAAACTGAAAACTTTTTCAAGGCCTTTTTTTTCGGGGGGGGGGGGGGCAGAAAAAAGTAGGAAGTAGTTCATTTTGATGAAAACAAAAATTTTCATGTCAGATGGGCAGCCTATAGAAATGATATTTCACTGGATATTTCTTCAAGCTATACGACCGTTTGCTCAAGACTCCGTTCTTTACACAAAAGTGACTTAAAGTCTTTCTACGCTTGGTGTTCGAAATGGGAAATGTATTTGAACATGGGAAAGTGTGTTCACCGCTGTATTGCACGAAAAAAAGACAAATATTCAAGTTCAGTATCGCATAAATAATCATTCGTCCGCGAGAGTCGTAGGTACGCATACTTAGGTGCTATAATGTCGAATTACTTCTCACAGAGTGCACATTTGGTCACGTGGTAACAAAAGCTGATAGGACGCCGATTTTCATTGAGTTCAATCTAAAATTTTTGTAGCGAAACCTAAAGAAGACTCCTTTCCTTTCCTGTGTTAGACCCGTCATGGACTATGCCAGCATTGAATGGGACCCTGCACATACAGTAAATCATTAACTGACAAACTGGAGAAAATACACAACAGGACAACAGGGTTCCTAGGTATGAACGAAAGGGTAGCTGTAAAGCAATGACAAATGATTTCCAGTGAGAACGTCTTGTTTCTCGTAGAAGAAAGTTTGGACTAAAGTTGTTGTACTTAATATTTCGTGGAAAAACTGGGATCAATCGCGAATTTTATTTTGAGCGACCCTTTTAGATTTTTAAACAGCATGATTGTTCTAAAGAAATTCGGGTATATCGTACCAGGAATAACATGTTTGCAATCTATTTCTTTTTGTTAAAACTATAAAACAGTATAACCGCCTTTCGCAAATGCAAGTGTGCTCCCTAAATGAAGGCGTGTTTATTACCAATCCGTAACGTGGGGTAATTCCTGAAAAAAGAAACTTACCTCAGGTTTGTTCGCTGGCCCACTCTGTTCTGTTAAGACATCATCCCTGTCACTTATCATTCCGTGACTCGCTGCGTTGTCCTCAGTTTAATTTCAAGCCACTCATTGCCTCCACGTTTCTGTGACACAGGTGAGAGAATACCGGCATGGTGCACCTATTATAGACCTCCCTCCGAATAGAACACCTGCCAAATGCAAACAGTCGCATTCTTATTCTGTTTCGTATTTCCCACTCACTGCCCGGACCTGCTGACGCTACTTGCTCTGGGCAGATGCATTTCTTTACTGTTTTTAAAACGCTAAGGCGCCCGTGTGCTGTGCGATGTCAGTGCACGTTAAAGATCCCCAGGTGGTCGAAATTATTCCGGAGCCCTCCACTACGGCACCTCTCTCTTCCTTTCTCCTTTCACTCCCTCCTTTATCCCTTCCCTTACGGCGCGGTTCAGGTGTCCAACGATATATGAGACAGATACTGCGCCATTTCCTTTCCCCCAAAAAACCAATTATTATTATTAATACCTTTCCCATTTATGGTGAACTTTTCGTCCCTCCCCATACCCTGGGGCATTAGTTTCCTATTTATTAATTTTTATTATTACTGTTCCCTTTGGATGTTTGGCTAGCTAGTAATCAAAGAAAAAACCCGCACTCGCGATCATACGATGTGATGGACAAATCTGCGTTAGCATTAAACCCCAACAGTTCCGGACAAAAGCATTTGTTAGCTGGCAATCATTTATGAACGCAATTTTTTCATGTAATGTAAATTTTCACTATAGCAATCAACATATCCGCTGAACTTCCGACGGCAGTCTTACATATATTTTTTTTCAATTAACGTTTTTGCTATCGTCACAAGCGTTCCCCATTGGTTTTCTATGGCAGACTTAATTGTTCGATGCGGTCGATGTAAACACTTTATAAGAAATTACTTAAAAGGGAACAGCGCGAACACAGGACAAAGAGAGGAACGCACAAGACAGGCGCTCTTTGTCCTGTGTTTGCGCCGTTCCCCTTTAGGCAACGTTAACCCAACTAGCCCACAAAAGCACCGTCTTTAAAATAGATTTTCCTATATATCAGAAGAATGGACCATTGCCTTCAATATTTCCATAACAGTACCTTGCAATTTTCAAATTTTCAAAATTTTCAAACTGTTGGGACATGATTTGTTGTACATTTAGTTTTTCCATTATGGCGTTTCCATTGAGTCCTCGAATTTGATTTCGCCGTCTCGTTTTCGACCAAATTATTCCTGTCGAAATTATACCGGAGCCCTCCACTACGGCACCTCTTCCTTTCTTCTTTCACTCCCTCCATTATCATTTGCCTTACGGCGCGGTTCAGGTGTCCAACGATAATGAGACAGATACTGCGCCATTTCCTTTCCCCCAAAACCAATTATTATTATTATTATTATTTCACTCCCTCCTTTATCCATTCCCTTACGGCGCGGTTCAGGTGTCCAACGGTATATGAGACAGATACTGCGCCAATTCCTCCCCCCCCCCCAAAAAAAAAAATTATTATTGTTATTATTATTACTCGTTTTCGTTCATAAGCTGCGTGTGCTTCTGGTGGGCGAAGGCTTCTGGAGGGCATTCTGTAGGGTTCAAGTGGGTGTGGCTGATGGTGGGTGCTTGTTGGAGAACGGAGGCTCATAGATGGGAGATGCATTTTTACCGTTTGGCGCCCGGAAGTGCAGTCACCCTAGGGTGGAGGCTTCACACATACACACGCACACACAGCGGGTTTCTCGCCGAAAGACTGTAATGCTAACGCAGTGTAGAAAACAGGTATGAATCTACAAACACGACGTGGTCTGCCGCCCCACCGGTTCAGTTAGAACGGCCGCTTCTTCGTCGCTGGCGCACGCTGTGAACGCGACCGCAAGCTCGTCTGCGCGTCTGCCGGCACGTGTCCGCTGTTCAAAAACATATCGACCGCCGTCGCAGATAAGAGGAGAGGGAGAGAAACCGCGCACGCGGTCTCCGGGTGCCGCAGCGTATCGGGTCTCGGCGCAGGAGGAAACCGTTAACAAGAAGGGACACGCGACGCGCCCTGGCGGCGGCGACGCAACAAGCGCCCTCCGACCCCGCCCCCCTCCGCGGGGTCGCCTCCTCACGTGTCTCGGGCGCGTGCCGCTGCTCAGGAGGTGTCCAATGTCCGGCAGCCACGTCCGTGACGTCACCGACCGACAGCTGCTCACGTCCGCAAACTCGAAGCAGCAGCAACACCGCGGACTTACAAACACGTGGCCGAGAGCGCGCGCTGAGCCTGATTGTAGCGGCGGTAGAAAAATTACCGTGGGCCGTTGCCCTTTGAGTCTGCACTTAGCGGGACTGCGCTTTGGGCCAGGTGTGTGAATCGATAAATTAAATAAAGAAAGGAATAGACTGCCCGGTATAGGGAAGGGAGCTGAGTTAGGTCTTCTGAAGGAGTGCCGCTGGTGCCTTGTGCCCGAACTGCTGAGTTGAGTTGAGTTGAGGTGTTGAACGCTACAGGTGGGGTTAGCCTTGATTTCTCTGCCGGCAATTGCTCCACCGCAGCGTCCCTTCGATATTAACAATGCCGCATCTACCCCGCTAAGCGCACAGTCTCTTATAATAGCACACATTCTCTCCCGCAGTCACCTCTATGCACACAATCCATCCACACAGTTCACATCACAGTCCACTCCAGAGGTCACCATATATGCACATATTCAGTCACAGTAGAACTGCTCGTTCCTGGAGTCTGTGTCAGTACGTGCAGCTTGGCCTCTGGCACAGCCACAAGCTGGTGGTGGTGGTAATGTCTGTGTCTTTCTTCGGCAAACGTGTAGCAGCACTGCACTATCTGGACGATGTTTGGTCTTTGATGTTTACCTCCAGTCTGCTAAACAGCACCGGCCCCATCTAAAACGAAAACCTCCTGTGATCAGAACACTTTTTTTTTTCACGTATCTGCGTTTGCCTATCCTGAGCATGCCGTGGTTCGTGTTTCTACGTGAAAGGCCGTGAGCAATGTGCCTTCAAAAACCGGTTAAAAGAAAACGTCGCGCTCTGTAGCTGAGGAATAATACATTGTGGTGCTCGCATATTCTGCGAGCACCAACATCAATTTCACTAATTGGGGAGAAGCTCTGAAATTGCATCGCCATAACAATTGTATCGATTCTACTAACACGACTTGCATTATTTTGTTTCACAAAATACATTCGTTTATTTCATAATATCAACTGTTTCGATTTCTTAGGTTCGCCATGGGAGATCTATTAATGCGTGAGCATTCAACCCCAACAATTCTGGACAAAAGCATTTTCGAGCGGGAAACCGTTTATGAACGCAATTTTTTCACATAATGTAAGATTTCACTCTAACAATCAATATATCCGCACATCACCCGACGGCAGTCTAGTATTTTTTTCTATTCACGTTTTTGCTATTTTCAAAAGCGTTCCCCATTGGTTTTCTATTGCAGTCTGAACTGTTCGATGCGACAGTTTCGATGCGACAGTTCGATGCGACAGTTCGATGCGACACTTTAAAGAAAATATTTTGCTACATATCAGAAGAATGGACTATTATCTTTAATATTTCCATAACAGTATCCTACAATTTTTCAACTTTCAAAATTTTTGCCCGAGAACGTTTGACATGAGAGGGGACATGTCTCAGAGAAAGTAGCGCAGAACAGTGACGCCCTGTCCACCGTGGCGTGACTGGTCGCGAGAGGTTGCCCGGGAAGAGCAACCTTGGTCGCACCAGCTCCACCAGGTGGCAGCACCTGCCATCGCAGGGCACTCGCGCATCGCTTAACCGCTGCACCGATGCGCCAGGACTGCGTATGAGGACTCCCAGGGATCTGTGAACTTTAAAGAAGGTGACGAGAACGCAAACGCCAAGAAGGGAAAATACAAAAAAAAAATAAAAATAAATCGGTCTGCGGTCAATGAGCGTAGTTCATAACGGTGACCGCTCACGCATTTCCATCTAGTCGCCAAGTGAGCGCCATTGAACTTTTTTTTTTTGGAGGGGAGGGGTGGAACCAACATATTAGTTCCTGCGGAGGCATCCCCTGCGAGAATCTGTGGTAACTTGCATGGGCGTGCCAGAGAAGTTGCTTTGCATATAAGACCAGCAGGATCCCGTCAAGTTGAACAGAAGTTACCACAGATTTTCGCAGGGGATGCCTCCGCAGGAACTAATATGATGAGCCCACCCCCCACCCACCTCCCCCCCAAAAAACACTTCTCTGGCACCCCCATCCGTACCCGCCGCGGTGGTTCAGTGGTTAGGACGCTCAGCTACTGATCCTAAGGCGCCCGTGTGCTGGGCGATGTCAGCGCACGTTAAAGATCCCCAGGTGGTCGAAATTATTCCGGAGCCCTCCACTACAGCACCTTTTTCTTCCTTTCTTCTTTCACTCCCTCCTTTATCCCTTCCCTTACGGCGCGGTTCAGGTGTCCACCGATATATGAGGCAGATACTGCGCCATTTTCCTTTCCCCCCAAAAAAACATTATTATTGTTATCACCCCCATCCAAATGAGCGAAGTTCAGGGGCTCTGCAGCTTTGACAAGAAAATATTGGCATGAACGGAAAGCATTTTCGGTGGAAAGTATAACACCAATATATCTTGCATACACTCAACATGCTTACAGTTCGCAGTTAACAAATTATAACAGCTGATATCTAGACCATGTGGAAGTCGTAGAGGCCTTTCCACGGGATCGTTTTGTTGTGAGGTTGCTTTCAAAGAACAAACCTAATGTGATTGAAGATAAACAATGACAAAGTAAAAGATTACGGTCGTAATTCCGATGGCTAAAATATATCGCAAAGGGAAGAAATCAAAACTGTCAAAATCGAAAGGAAGAGCTGCGCACGGCTAAATGGATAATAATATTAATTGGTTTTGGGGGAAAGGAAATGGCACAGTATCTGTCTCACATATCGTTGGACACCTGAACCGCGCCCTAGGGGAAGGGATAAAGGAGGGAGTGAAAGAAGAAAGAAAGAGGTGTCGTAGTGGAGGGCTCCGGAATAATTTCGACCACCTGGGGATCTTTAGCGGCTAAATGGATAGAAAGTAGATTCACTTTGAATTAACACGCAATCCTTTTTTTCTGCTTTGTTTATTCGGCAACTTTTTCTAAAGAAACTGTATGATCTTAATGTCATAATTGTCATAATGTCATAAAACATGTCGTAATTTGTCCGTACGCGGGGACCGACGCATACTTCTGGCCGCATATATCTTGTTCAAACGCCTTTTTGTTGGAGTTGAGCCTGAGCAAGATATTTAAGAAATACCGATATGCAGTCACGCCAAGGCCTGAGGGCATGCTGCAGTTTTATATCGACAGTATAATATTGGCTAAAGTAATTCTACCAGTAATTTTCTGAACAGAGGCTAGAAACTAGCCAGGTCCCTTTAAATTCTTTTTAGCACTCTGTCCTTCTCAAGGTATTGTAGTAAACCTAGAGTTTTACGCAGGTCTGCTGGGTACTTCAGACGCGATTGAGTGGAACCTAAAAATTTTATGCATATGTTTCATATCCTTAAATGTCGTAATCTACAAGCCATCTTCACCCGCTTGTACCCGCCGCGGTGGCTCAGTGGTTAGGGCGCTCGTCTACTTATGCGGAGTACCCGGGGGGTTCGAACCCGACCGCGGCGGCTAGCTACGTTTTATGGAGGAAAAACGCTAAGGCGCCCGTGTGCTGTGCGACGTCAGTGCACGTTAAAGATCCCCAGGTGGTCGAAATTATTCCGGAGCCCTCCACTGCGGCACCTCTCTCTTCCTTTCTCCTTTCACTCCCTCCTTTATCCCTTCCCTTACGGCGCGGTTCAGGTGTCCAACGATATATGAGACAGATACTGCGCCATTTCCTTTCCCCAAAAACCAATTAAAAAAATGGAACCAGGCAACGGGGTTTGCCTCTTAACTGTGTAGTTGAACACCTATGGCACCTCTTAATCTGTAAATCTGTGTAAGGTGAGATAACCCTTGTCCTTACTTTCGAGGCTTTTGGGTATCTGGGGCGGCTCGAGGGCTCCACAATATGACTGAGAAGCGAACCTCACTGCTTGGTTATTTCTGGCAAAGACGATGCATTAGTGACGCGAATATGCATTGTGCACTGTAGTCATGGAGTCAATACGCTAAGGCGCCCGTGTGCTGTGCGATGTCAGATAGTGCACATTAAAGATCCCCAGGTGGTCGAAATTATTCCGGAGCCCTCCATTACGGCGCCTCTTTCTTCCTTTCTTCTCTTCGTCCCTCCTTCACTCCTTCCCTTACGGTGCGGTTCGGGTGTCCACCAAGATGCGAGACAGATACTGCGCCATTTCCTTTCCCCAAAAACCAACTGTTATTATTATTATTGTTGTTGTTGTTGTTGTTGTTGTTGTTGTTGTTGTTGTTGTTGTTGTTGTTGTTGTTGTTGTTGTTGTTGTTGTTGGAAATGAATTCTACCTCTGTCTTCCTTCTATTCATCAGGAATGAATGAATGAATCCGCGCGTGGCAGAGTTTTAGGTTGGAATGTGATATGAGGAAATATGCTGCATTAGGCTAGCAGGGGGGCTGGCGCCGGAGAGCTAGGGCTAAATTGAACATCAAAGAGAGAGGCGTTGGTTCTGCTTTGAAACTAGTCTCGCTAGAGATTATGATGGTGAATTAAGAGATAATTAACGCGAGTGTAAATGAATAAATGAATTATTAATTAATGAGACATTGTGTGAGGTTGAGGTTGAGGTGTTGAATGCTACAGGTGGGGTTAGCCTTGCTTTGTCTGCCGGCAATTGCTCCACCGCAGCGTCCCTTCGATATTAACAATGCCGCATCTACCCCGCTAAGCGCACAGTCTCTTATAATAGCACACATTCTCTCCCGCAGTCACCATCTATGCACACAATCAATCCACACAGTTCACATCACAATCCACTTCAGAAGTCACCATCTATGCACATATTCAGTCACAGTAGAACATAGGCCATTGTAGTGCCACACTGAGCAAATGAATGATAGAGAAAGTAAATTAAGGAGAGCACAAATGTATTAAAAAGAGAAAATAACTGAAAGAGTGGGTGTCTGAGAGTCAATGAACGAATGAGTGAGTGTATCAGCGAGTGAATGAGTGAGAAAGATTATTAAGTGGACGAATGAGTGAGCGCCAGGGGTGCGCAACCTCATGAGGTTGACCTCAACCTCACCTCACGAGGTGAGGTTGAGGTGAGGTCGGTGACAGCGCGAAATTTTGTGAATGAGGTCAGCAAATCAGACCTCAACCTCACGCGTCAGTTTGAGGATGAGTGAGGTCGTCATTCAGTGAGGTCGAAATTATGATGTCGAGACTTTTTGCAGTTGCCACGTCTTACTCTGACGAGTGCCGCTTCCGAAGCGGAGTTGCAGCGCATCGCCGCAGTGTTCCTGCAATGACGCTTGCTGTTCGGTTTCCCGTGTTCGGACAACCGGATGCCACAGTTCCCTCTTAGCTTCCGGTGCTGCGCCGTAATGTCCGGGCAGTCCGAGCCTACAGGAAGCCGCACCCCTCTGGTCTTCCCGGAAGGAGTGTTACTGTCACAGCACGCCCTCTTCCTCCCCCTTGCCCCGCAGGCGTAACACCCGGCTGCCTGCCGGTCGGCTCAAACTCCCGAGAGCGCGCAAAGCACGGAACTCAATTTGACCCGCGGTAGCCTTGTTTGATGCCGCAAACAAATAAGTTCAGTCCACCAAGCACGCAATAAATTCGTCGCAGCGCGGATGGCCCCAAGCAAGACTGCTTCGTGTTCATGCTGACGTCACGGCTCTAGCCTTGCAGTCGAATGAAGGGTATTCTGCTGTATATTACAAGCCGACTTAACAGAAACTGGAGCTGTCGGCACAGGCGAGAGAATGTGATTCAGGCGGTTCCTAACAAGGAGACCTGCTGATTTAATTAAAAAAGCGCGAAGCCAGAAAAACCTGTATAACACCGTCGAAGCTTTTGATCGGTGACTTCCCTTTCCAATCTCACACTACCTCTGTATAATCCCGTTCCGTAATGCAAGCAGATGCGAACATAATTTCACTTTTATATCCTTCCGAATAACCTCTCTTTGGTCTCCGGTTCCTTGTTCCTTCTCGGAAATTCACTTATTATGCCAAAACACCGCAACACGAGGCGAACGCGCCAGCACAGCGGTGTTGCAGCGGCGAAAAAAATGCACAACTATGATGAATGCATGGTGATGTGGTAACTGATTCCTTTTCCTTTTTTTTTAATGAAGATGAGTGAATAGAACTGATTACGTGCTGGCGCTGTGGTGCTGAGTCGCTGTTTCAAACCTTCTAATATGACGTTTAATGGGACACACTGTTCGCTTCTGTTTTTAGTGTGCGATTTTTGTTTGCATCCTTCTAATTCTTCTGTTTTTTTTCTCGTATAGGGTCAGTAGGTTGGTGTCCTGCCTTGCAGACGACGAGGCCCTACACGTTATCTTTCCTTGAACTATTTTGCAGAGACCCATCGTTCACCTTAAACGGCTCAGCAGAATGCTCGCGCGGTGCTCGCGGGTAAAAAAACATCGAGGATGCTACCGTACCATTGTTTAGTTCAGTTTTGAAGGAAAAGAAGTGATTGACTTAGAGCAGGTTTTCTTAGATTGGTTGACGAAATCGTACCCAGAATTCTGTTGAGGTGTATGAGTACTTAAGCGGTTTTTTCCCCCTGGGGAGGGGGGGGGGGGGGATGCTCAGAAAAAGATTTCGCTGCAGGAAAATTTGAGCGGAGAGCCATGGTGCTCTTTACAGAGAGAGCGGTTCACGCTGCCCACTCTAAGCCAGTTGTTTTGACCTGTGTGATTTTAATAGTTGGCACAGTGTTCAAAGACGTAATATAGTCCTTTCTTGCAAAATGCCGCGGGTTCACCGAGTCATCGGAGAATTCACAGGATTTCGAAACTATTGCCATCGCCACCTGGAGGGAAGTGGCGGAAACGGGGGAGGGTCTTGACCTCCCAGGAACATCAACATCATCATCCCTAATTATTAGCTACAGGTATTCCTATTTTCCCGCACAATAATTGGTCTTCGGTTGCTGGGTAATGGGCACTATTTAATCAATATTCTGGCAACTTTTAATTTGGTAGCGGTATTTCAGACTTCCCCGGGCTCATAAGGATACACTGTTAGCATCATCATCATCGCCATCATTTCGAGAGTCAAAGGCATGTGTCGTTGTATGGTCTTTTCAGTATGTCCTACATGAGAACTGGCGCGTTTACCTGCTGGACAATCCGAATGTAATTAATGTGGACCGGGTTGTGGGCATTCTTCGTAATATGCGACTGTACTCACTTGATCCAACATTAAGTCTTCGAGCGCCATCACAGCTTCGCCGTAGAGACGCCACGCTTTTATATCGACTTTGGTTGGGTGTTGCCTTTACTAAAGCCTATGCCTTCCGCATATGGATGACGACACCCCAACCTGTGACCACTGCGGCCATGAAGAATCAATTGGCCATATATTGTGCTCCTGCCCGCAGTACAGTCCACAGAGGGCATGCTTTAGCCACGAACTTGACCAACTGGACGACCAACCGCTATCCGAAAAAAGAATTCTACAACATCGAAAAGACCTACCGTCGCAGAAGAAGGCCGTGCAACCGCTTTTGCGCTTCTTACAATCTACCGGCCTGTGTGAAAGACTCACTGGAACGCCTTGTGTGTGTGTGTCTCCATGTGTGCACGTTCCTTTTTTTTGCGTTTTCCTCTCTGTCATCTTTCTAACCCCTATCCCCAATCCCCAGTGTAGGGTAGCTAACCGGTGACTCACATCTGGTTAACCTCCCTGCGTTTCCTTTTCATTCTCTCTCTCTCTGTAATAATGTGGGATCCATATGGATCTTGAAATGGGGGTGGAAGGGGTGTGGATGGGGGCCTGGTATGACGAGAAATTACATCGTTGTCACGTGAGTAGGCGTGATGTCATATTACAGCGTCGTCACGTGACTAGGTTTGATGGCACATTACATCGCTGTCACGTGACCTGGTATGACGTCACATACACGGTGTCATCACTAATTATACGAATTAGTATTACTGTTACCAATTATAATCATTAGTATTAATTAATTATGTGACGTCCTCATCTTCGTGGCGTGACTTGTCGGCTTGTGACGTCGCATGGCGCCGTTTCTTGCGGACACTTTTTTGCGGATATGACCTTGAAAGTGAGCCATCTAATGCTTTCGCATTAATAAAACAAGTCACTGGCTTCTACACAGACTTATATAAAACGTGCCTCTGTTGGTCTACTACAGTCGCAGCTTGTTAAGTGTTTTCGACGGCAACATACAAATGACTTAAAAGAGCATTCTCGCTATGCCGGATGAAGCTAGTAAATCGAAATATACTGATATGCATCTGCATAACCATCGCATTGGAAAGTACATCGACAATCAGTTTCTTTATATACGGTCACTATTCTCAAGCCTGAAAAGAGTATCGTGAATACCTCCCTCCCTCCTCCCAAGTTCTGGTAGATGGTGTAGAAGGGCTGTGTTTGTCAATTGCCGGTTCGTGCGTGAATGAGCGAGAGGCTTCCGATACGAACAACTATACACGAAGCAGGTTGCCAAATATTGACACATATAAAATACTTACCGACGTACTGGTGGTAACCGCGTATGGGACACCCCTGCCCGCCGGCCACATATACTCTCTGAGGGTTTATCCCAGGTTATAAGCTTCTCCTATTGCGTGCACATCAATAGTGTCTGTACACGCCTAATTAAATAATACCATCATCATTTGGCTTTCCTGTCTCACATGACTCTCAGAATTATTTTTAACTGAAAAACTTCTTAATCGCTTTTTGTTTTGTCTTCGTTTTTTTTCTGAGGTCGAGCAGCCGACCTCAACCTCAGAATTTTATGTTGAAGTGAGGTTGAGTGAGGTCAGAAGTGGCCTCGGGAAAAGTGAGGTGAGGGCGTCTAAGGAGACCTCGACTGATGAGGTTGAGGTTGAGTGAGGTCTTCAAATTCTTTTTGAGGTTTAGGTGAGGCCCATATTTTTGAGGTGAAATGGCCACCTCTGGTGAGCGCTAATATAATGGAGGGAGAAAATGAGTAAGTCAGTGCTTGAGAATGAATGAATGAATGAATGAATGAATGAATGAATGAATGAATGAATGAATGAGCGAGCGAGCGAGCGAGATATGAGCCACCTAATGTTGCCAGGTAGCGCACAGTTGACTCGGAATAAGATAGTCGAAGCGCTCGCACTTTCCTGTACGGCCTTCTTAACTGACCCTCTCGCCTCTTGGCGGGCTTTAAACTACTTAATCCTTTAAACCATAACGCTAACTGATCAAGTGAGAGTAAGTGAATGAATAATAGAGTTAGTGAATCAATGAAATAAATATTATGAGAAAATGATGGAGAATGAGAGAATGGTGTAGTTAATGAGAGAGTGAATGAATTATTTATAGTTGAGTCAGGACACGAAAGTAAATAATGTGAGCTATAGTGAGTAATTGCTTGAGTGAGCGACCAAGCCGAGCCACATAGCGCACTGCGGGGCCAACAACATGCGCAAGCGCGATCACAAAACTTTTTGTTATGCGAGTGTTTCAAGGCTTCTAAGACAAGACGGTCGCAGCAGCAGCAGCGGCTTATCTTCAACCAAGAGTAACGGGAGAAACTGGAAACTCTACCCGTTAGCAGCCGCTGTCTTTCTGATTGAAAATTCTGACAACGGACGCGTGCCTCGGGGCAGGGGTGACGGCGATACGGTTGCAGACGACGCGTTCGATAACCCCGTGGCAGACGTAACGAGCGCTTCACTAAGCAGAGACAGCCGCGGTTGCGTACTTGAACTTAGATCTCTTAAAACAAAAAGCAGACAGCTGAGTCGCCCATCCACTGCAAAGCACAAGTGAAGCATTCACTCCCCCTTTTTTTTTTTCTCTGCATATCTCTCTTCAAGATTCCGTTGGCGATATATACCATGTAGCGAGCAGACGACTAAGATAACTGCACTGATAAATACGTTACGGTCGATTAGACTGCGTCGCTGACACTTCCTGGGGCGAGCGAGGTCCAGGGGGCGTTTAAGGGCGCTCGTTGACAGCCTGCTATCAACAGGATCCGTACAGACTTCCCCAGAACGGCGACCCACAGGTCGTCCGCGTAGAAGACGCGCCCTCTCGTCACCCTCTCTACTCGAAGCCACCGTGCGTCGCGTCTGTACGCTAAGGGCAGCGCGCAACTTTTTGTAGGTCTTTAATCTTGCAAGATGCCCAATACCTACTAAATATACTTCAATGTGCCCTTTCATTTAAAATATATATATATAAAATTCTAAAAATTTTAAAATTATAAAAAAAGATGCCAAATCCATCAGTCACCTATTGGAACCATATGCCCAGATATATCCTCTCTAAAGACCTGAGCAAACCGTTCGCTTTATGGACGTTAGTCTAATTATAGTTCTCAATTCTATGTGTTCCCATGAATATAAGCCGCAGTTACATGAATACGACTGAAGTCGACTCCAGTCTCCTTTTTGAGGGAAAGAGCACGTTTTGAGAAGGAAAGGCCTGGCTCGTTCTCTACTCGCTTCCTCGACGTTTTTGCACTTTCCCTCAAAAAGTTGGCTGGATTAGACTGGTGTCGCATTCATGTAAACGCGGCTATAGACAAAAGTATTGCAGCCATATGTCCATCATTAATATTTGCGTCTCTACAAACTCTTTCCGTTCTGTGCTACGAAAATATGCAACTCAGTCTTGTGATGCATATTTAGCTGGATACATTCGTGCGGCAGAATGCATATTTAAATAAAACTTACAAAAAAATGTATCGCTTTGAAGCGCAACAAACTTCACACTTACTTGAGAGCTGGGAGCAGGAATTTGATTTCGGCAAAGCAGCCAACTTGGAGGTTCCCTCGGGGTGCTGCTGTTGCTACAAAGTTATTTGCAGGTGCGCTCACTTCCGGTCGTAATTAGAATGCGAAACTGATGCGTTTTTCTTGTAAAAAAAAAAGCTGCAAAAAAATGCGAACTTTCATGTATGCGGGTTCTGATAAAGATGCAGGACCCGCGTCAGCTGCCGACAGTGGCTAAGAGCTTCTGAATATAGCTGGCTGAAACTATTCACCAGCTGAAATTTTAAGTTTATGGAACACGGCTTTGGAAATGAAATTTAATTTCTTCATATCCAGGGCACCCTCCAGGCTGCGTGCAAAGGCGGAGCTGAAGTTTTTTTTTTGTTTTTTTTAATAATGCGTTTCACAATCTTTTGATTGCCGGTGTACACGTATGATTCCACTATACACACACGCAAAAAAAGAGGAAGTAAAGCTTCGCGTTCTTCTCCGATCTCAGTCAGTAAGACATTGCAACATTACAGGCATTGTGTACTATTATGCACATTAAGCAATTGTCCCGTCTTCGATCTCCAAGTTAACTGGACCCCTTTCCTTCCCTCTTCCAATCTATCAGACTACATACTATTTCCACTGCTTTTCCCGTCAAAAATTTCCTGTATCCAGTAATTAACCGCCTGTGTCTTGGCCACTCCCCCGTAGTGGGTATGTGCCAGCAACGTATGAGGCCTTCCTTCCTTCCTTCCTGTGCCAAGACACAGGCGGTTAATTGCTGGATACAGGAAAGCTTTGACGGGAAAAGGAGTGGTAATAGTATGTAGTCTGATAGATTGGAAGACGGAAGGACAGGGGTCCTGTTAACATGGAGATCGAGGCCGGGACAATGGCTAAATGTACATAATCGTATACAATCGTAGTGGGTATATGCCAGCAACGTCTGAGGCCTTCCTTCCTTCCTTCTCCTGTGCGATGTTTTTTGCGCTGGCACATTTGATAATTCGAGCCCCAATCACCACAGCCCTCTGCTTTGACTGAAGCCCTTCCTAATACATTGAGCCTTGTGTTTTCTCTCTCTTTTTGTGTGTATACGAATCGCCACCACAACTTGTAGCGTAAGAATGTACTACACCTTCGCCAGCCTCGCACTGCGTGCCTCTTCTCCTGCGTTCAATCTTTAGCGTTGGTACAATGATTGATAACTATAATCTCGAACTAACCAGCTATCCCGCCTCTTTAATTTCATGGGTGGTTAGGCGCGAACCTCAAATTTTGAGCCCAGTAACGGGTGGTTCGCCGAAAGGTGAACATCCTGAAGGGTTCCGAGAAATATTACGAATAGGCATGTACTTACACCTTCAACCACATGTTTAAATTCTCTCGCTCATCTTTGTATACTGTTTGTTCATTCACGCTCAATGCCACCGGCACGCGGCGTTATCGTTTTGTACGCGACCGGACTTATCTCGATTCTTCTTATCTTAAACGTTCCTTGCCGGCTTTAAACTGAGGGTGGCCGAGAGCGGCGGGAATTCTGTTCGACGACCGCTGAGCATGTTTGTTGCTACGGGGCCGCCGAGTCATTCAGTTCTTTGTAGGCGCAAGTCAGCCTGACAAAGAGCTTCGTTTGGAAGCCTTTTCGCTGTCTTCCTGCACGCCGGACTGCCGTAACCACTTCATGACAATATGACATTGACCAAACGAACAAGTCCACCGACTTTACATAAATTGGCAAGCTGTGAAGCTGTCATATATACCAATACTGATTTCTACAAATTCAGTAGATCCTTCTCTTCCGTCATGGAACGCTCAACTCTTTATCCGGCGATTTACGCTCGCTACGACCAGAACAACTGTCGGATGCCGCATATGGTGTATTAGTACGTTGTGTTTTATTTCCCTGGTCTTGCGATACGTGCAGTATATGTCAACAAATAAATAGCACATCAAGTGATTCTTCTGGCTGTGGTCTCAAGCAATCTATAATACATAGTACTCGGCCCTGGAGTTTTGATTCCGACATTTTGCAAACATGTAGTTGCGTGATGGACTTTCCGTCATGCAAACGGACTCTCGGAGGTGTGAAGCTCCACATCTTCAGGGTGTGAAGCTTCACACCTTTAGGGGCAGGCCAAGAACCCGTTCGCATCTCGGTTCTGTTCAGCTTGGGCGCCTGCATTTGCGGACTGCACTGGCGGTTCTGAATATTTATAGCTGCATTCGATGTGCACACTCCCGAGCTATGTGCGTTCCGATTCCCGAAGTTTGTGCTGTCCCCGAGTGCGGCTAGGGGACATCCTTCTGGATTGTGACTTACGCGTGCGCGTTTGCGCCAGCGTTGTAGCAGCCTCTTTTCAGCCCCTATAAATACTGGTCCAGAACAATCATTCATCACTCTGGTAAAGACTGGTCCTCAGTTGAAAAGTCAGCAAAGCATTAAGTTTTTTTTAAGCCTGTGTCGGTCTACAATATAAAATTGTGTGTGTGTGTGTGTGGGGGGGGGGGGGGGGGGGGTTTGCGGCGCACTGATTCCTCGTTAATTAATAATTAGCACCGCGTGTCGGGCTCACGGGGCTCCCTCGACCCTGCACTCTCTGCTCCGACTCGATAGCCTTGACGTTAAGCGAAGCGCGAACGCGATGACGCATGAGCGTGCAACCAGACGTGGGTTCTTCAATCACGCCACCTGCAGTAGGCTCACGATATGAGACACACTCAGATAATTCACACTTAGTTAATTCAAACACGTTCGATAAAAATGTTTGGTGGTCTGTTATACTTGCAACCCGTTTAAAGCCGTTGAATTCGAACACCGGCTTTCCCTGATTCAAGCATTTTATCTCTCTCCAACGTACCCGGCGCGCGAGAGAGCGGCGGCTGAGGTCGGATACAGTAAGTTGGCGGCTCCTGTGAAAGGGTTTCTGAAGCGGGGCCGTGTAGATATACCAACGGCACAGCTTGGGATCACTCCAGTATCTCTCCTGAAGCCTGATCTGCGTGCTACATCGATTGTTGCCCGGGTAAGCTCACACATGCGAGTAAGCTCCGACGTGCGCGCAACGGAAGGCTTGAAGACGGCCGGAGAGCACCCGTCGCAGGGTAGTTTCGCTTTCTGAGCTTTGCCTCCAGGTGCGAAGGCGGCAGTTACCATACGCTCACCAGTTGCAGACGCCAGTCAGCGTCCGAAACTGTCCAGGAAAAAAAAAAGAGGGGACACTTAAGCTTCGCCTTAAGAGTATGTCGCCATAGCGTAAGAGGTTAATTGCCATATGCAGAAGGTCATTCTCTGCTTTACATTCATGAATCCCTTGGAGTCCTCATACCCCTCCTGGCGCAGTGGTGCAGCGGTTAAGTAATGCGCCATTGACCTGCGATGGCAGGTGCTGCCACCGGTGGGGCTTGTGCAACTGAGGTTGCTCTTCCCGAGCGACAACTCATTAACTGTCACCTGCCACGGTGGGCAGTTTGCTATCAGATGGGCAGGTTGTGACGACACCGCAAGGTGACGTTACCTAGGTGGCCCACCTACCTCCAGGGTTCCTCTCTGGGCACCACCTGCCAGAGCCATGTGTGATATTTCGCTCACAACGCCGACACCGGATTTCCTGGAGGACGGGGCCTTTTAACACTGTCGCGTTAAAATAATATTTCTGCGTCACCTTCAGCAGCGAAGGAAGCCACGCTAGAGCAGCCTCAAGCCTTCGATCCTCTAGGCTGGCTTCACCGCATGACAACCGGTGCCTCCAACGCCGGCTCTCCCGCATGCCGCGTTGAAAATAAGCGCGCCAGACCGAAGGCCGCCCTGAAGCACACCCCACGTTCACCTCGTCACGTGGTATCACAGCGCTAGCGCTGCCAGCTGGTGCCCAAGGTGACCCGGCTCCGTGAGCGAAAAGCGATCGCGGGAGTGCCCTTAGGAGAAGCGCCACTTGCAGGGGCGCGGCGCGCAGTTCCATATATCGAGTGTTCACTAAACGTGATTTCGTTAAAGGCGAACACTGTTACACTTTTGCAGGGGATTTTAAAGGGGATGTGCTGGCAGTTCGATACAGCAATAGTTCGATATCCGGGATCGACTGCATAACGATTGGGCTCACAAACATGCATTGAATGCAAAAAGCAAACCTAAGGGGCATTTAGTCAAACATTGTAATAGATACTTCAGTATGTGTTCCATTTTTCAAGAGCATGGTGTTCCTCAAACGAGCCAAAGGCATGAGAGTACAGGATCATCGAAGGCTATTTCAAACAGAAAGTGGTAAGCACATGCATCAGCACGACTTCACTCAATAGGAAAAGCAATGGAGCTATAAGAAGGGCTGTGGCAAAACAAACTTAGTTGGCGGTTAGCGCTGCATGTGCTGCGCGCGTCTTTTATGGGTAACCGTGTCCTCCTTCATGCCACACTACTTTCTGTAGCTGGACAACCTTCAAACAACCCACGCAAAGCACAAATGCAAAGCTGCTTGCAGTATTTCTCAGTCATCCAAAGAAAAAGTGATCTTTTTGGTCACATTGCAGGAGAAAGTACCATATGTGGGTAAAGGCTTCAGAAACAGTTCGCAACGCACATGCATGCAACCAGAAACTCTTAATCATAAATGTGATGCAATTTTTCCTGATGAACCAATGCATCACTGCCCTGATAGGAAAACTCTACAAGATTTCTTGAGCTTTCCAAGATGATGAAATTACATTTCTTAGACCGTGCTCACTTGGTTGCAAAGATTGTTCCTAAAACAATTAAAAAAATTAGTAATAAACATGTCACCACAACATGCCATGGAAACCTTGTAAGACAAAACTAAGCAACGTAGCCAAGAGGGCTGGCTCGAGGTAGTCCGCCACGGTGACAGTAGTTAAGGCGCTCGGATACGGAGCGGCAGGACTCATTCAATCCCAGCTGCGGCAGCCATGTTTCAGTTGAGACAGAACGGGAAATATGCCTGTGTGCTGTGCAATGTCAGTGCATGTTAAAAATGCCCAGGTAGTCTAAATTATTCCGGAGCTATCCACTACGGTGCCTCTTTCTCTTCGCTACTTTCTTTCACTCCCTCCATCCCTTCCCCGATGGTGTGGTTCAGGTGTCCACCAAGAAGCCAGACAGTCACTGTGCCCTTCCGTTTCTGCAATTGAATATTTTTAATCACAACCTGCAAAATGCGAGTGTGTGGCGAAGCCTCTGAAATGGGTCACGTGATGCGGGAAATAGCGAGAAATAAACAAGACTTTGAATAAGGGCGACCTTGGCCAACCTCGAGAAATTAAATATTCCTGCGACTGGGTTTCAAACCCGAGGCGGCGGCGCAAACAGATCAGCTTTGCTGGCCACTGCACGAGAGCACTATGCTATTGCCGCAGCTACCCACATCTAGTGTTAAACCGCAACACACTCTGCATTGCATGTCATCGTCTCCATCAACCTCCATCTGTGCACAAGTCACAAGAGGAAAGGAAATGCACTTTCAGGTACGTGGCATTGGTGCCCACCTGCAAAAACCTGCTTTCGCAGAATATTTCATGGTTACCAATGCTATACTGCCAGCAATTATTTTTTAACTTGAATTAAAGATACCGTAAAGGGAACCAAGAGCAGGAAACTGACCTCACGAAAAGCAGCGAGCAGATAATATAAGTGGTAGCAGAGTGCATTCCGAGGGACGATAAAATGCTAAAAATAGAGCAGAGGTGATATTAGGAGCTTTACTGGGCTATGCTGGCCACGGCTGGTGCAGTACAGGGCATTAGGAAAAGCCTTTGTTCATCAGTGCAAGTAATTGAGTAAAATTATGACAATAATGAAACAGGAGCCTGAAGCCAGGCTCCTTGACCAGAGGCAGTGTTTCACATCAAAGACGGCATCGCCAACACTACTGGCAACACTCAAGCCTGAATTAAAAGGGCAATGTTGCAGCAGTACGCAGTAACCTCACTCATAAAATGAATGATAAAAGCCCCCCAGTTTTCTCATTCAACAAACATGAACAAGTAACAACGGATAGGAAATGTTTTCAACATCGCAAATACAGTGCTGCTTGTAGATGTAATCCCATTTTGAATATGCTGTAGCACAGCAAGACTGGGAGCGAGGTGTTTAATGACAGGAAAGGTGAGAAAGAGGAAGCATGACCCTAACCTGCACACAGCTTTGTCACAGCTTCTTTTGAAACTTCTGTGCGAGTTTGCATCAGTTTCTTTGCAATTGTTGGTTCATCAACCACCACATCTGGACTACTAGATGCAGTAACAGGCATCTGCTACTCTGCTATTGCACAGATATTTGCACCTTTTGTATTTTTTTATTTCGATTCTCTATCTAGGTTGCTCACAACCTATGGGGAAGGTCAAGATGTCAGGTTCATGTGACCTCTCTCAGCCAATCTTCAATTGCCACCTGCCACATTGGGCAGCCTGTGATGACATCAGAAGGCTACATGACTTCTCTCTACCAATCGGGGCAGGTTGTACTGGCGTCACAAAGTCACATGATCGCTCTCAACCAATCAAAGAATTTTTCCTCTTACATCGGAGGGGCTTTGGTGTGACAACTCTAATGCTACCGCATGAAGAGTATCAGGTCAGAGCCTACCGTATAAACCTTGGTTAGAAAGTCTGTCCTTCAACAAGTCCCTTAATTTCTCTAACTGTAAAGCCAAAGTTTTCATGTATGTGAAAGCTATCATTGCCAAATATGCAATGGCCCTTCGATTTGGGATCCCTGTTTTCAGGAGTGTGCAGAACCACACCAATGCCATACACAGAATCCGGAACACTACCATCTATATATAGAAGAAAATAGTATCATACAGTCGAGATAAAGTAACGAAAAAGTGTGAGCGCAAGCAAGAAGCCATCGGAATTATGTAATCACAAGAGACATGATGGCTTTTCAGCTGGAAACCCCTCACTGGCGTTCTAAAAGCTGTGGTCAGCTTGTGCGTATTACTGGAACTAAGCCACTTCAGTGACACACTGCACGTCTAGGTAAATATGGATGGCTTGTATTGACGTCACAGTGGAAGCCACACTGAAAGTTTGCGTGTTCACCTAATTCACATAGCACCGTGTGCTCCAGTGGGCACTGTGGAAGCTAAGCTTGGTTTACCATCATGTCACCATAACCTCATATGCGACCCGTCACAGCAGCCGCCATGTTGCACCACAATGATGGTGAAAGTCTGCGTACTCATCTAATCCACCTATCGCCACCTGCTTCGACATGCACTGTAGAGATTATGCACTGTCTACCATCACAGCACCCATGACACCACATGCAAGCCAATCATACAACAGGTGCAAGGCAGACACGGAGATGCATCCAGTTGTGTCTGGAGTAAAGTGCCCAATGTAAACAACATGGGGCTATTTTTTTATTTCTTAATGACGTGCTAAACATAAAGTTGACAATGGCGGCACCAAGAGGCGACACCTAACATTTCAAATACTATGCTGCTTCCCATACATACAGAAATAAACAAAATGGTGGTATGTTAAATTCTTTAACGCACTACGCATAAATTCGATAACGCAGGCACCAACGGGTGGCATTTGCACTCCGAGGCGTCTTCATGGGCTCAACCTGTTAACCATAATTATAACGCCATTGTGCGATGCCCTCGAGGCGAGAAGCCAGCTGTGAAAACGGGCATCCATCCCACCGAGAACATCACCACAACAAGCTCCTCCTCTTCAATAAGCACGACCTAGTGCACGCCTGAGCACAGCTTGCGGCATTGACAGGCAACAGCTTTCCCAAAAGGTGGTCCTTCTCGTCATCTTCCTTCCATAAAGGGGCCTACTACCTACGCATCAACCCAATCCCAAACATTCTCTCCGTGGTGTCAGCAAAGCCGGAAGAATGGAGCGCCATGCCTGCTGTGTCCTCTTCACTTTTTCGTGGTCCCGTGCGCTATGCTCGTGATGTCGAACTCCTTGTCCGCGATGTTCAGCATAAGCGAGCTAGCATTCAGGTAGACGCGGTTCTGCGACGCGGCTATGGTGCGCGCGATGTTCTGCGCAGCGCGTATCTTGCGCAGCTTGAGGTAGCCGGGGTTCTTGGAGATGGCCTCGCCCAGCATCTTGGCCGCCTCGGCTTCACCCTCGGCTTGCACGATCTTCTGCTGCCGCTCCTGCTTGGCCTGCTCGACGGTGAACATGGCCCGCTGGGTTTCCTGCTGCGCCACCTGCTTGGCTTCGACGGCGGCCGCGTACTCCTTGCCGAAGCTCAGATCGGTGATGGACACGTCGTCCAGGATGATGTTGAAGTCGCGCGCCCGCTCGGTGAGCTCCCTGCGGACCAGTAGCGACACCTGCTGCCGCTGGGTGATGAGCTGCGATGCGTTGAATTTGGCCACGACGCTTTTGAGCACCTCGTTGCAGATAGAGGGAAGCACGCGTTCGTCGTAGTCGGTGCCCAGCATGCGGTACAAGGAAGGCAGCATGACGGCGTCGGGGCGCGCCAGCACCCGGAGCGAGATGTTGACCATCTGCAAGTCCTTGGAGCCGGTCGGGGACGAGATCTTGCGCGGTCGCGAGCGGATGTCGTAGATTATGGGGTACTGGATCCACGGTATGCGAAAGTGCAGACCCTCGCTGTACACGTCCTTCTGGATGCCGCCGATGCGGCTGAATATGATGGCCCGGTGGCCACCGTCAACTGTGAACACGGACTGTGTGGCCGCGTAGCCCAGGCCAGCGGTGGCGGCCAAGAACTTGAGGCCTAGGCCTAGCCCCTTGGGTGCTCCTCCGCCGCCCTTGCCCAGCTTGCTGGCCATGTCTTTGAACTGCTGAGCCATGTCGGCGGACGACTGCGGCGTGGGAGGCCCGTGCGACGAGGAAACAACGGGATGATGCAAGGATAAACTGCGTACGGATCGACTGCGACCCACGGAGAACGGGAAAACTCACGTGCGCAACCCCGGCGTTGGTTTACGGGCCTGCCTAAGCCACTTTGTTTTTCGTGAAACAATGCTTGGTGGCGCTAGTGAACAGTCTTTTATGTTGTGCAGGAAGCTTTTGCATTTGATTGATAGAATAAGAAAAATAATAGCATAAATGAAACCAAATTTGTCAGTATATATTTTAACAAAGCACAACGTTTATTTCAAATAAAGGCGCTAGCAAACATTTTTATTCAAGACAAAGTTGTAAACAATTAATAACGTTAAAAAAATCTGACAAATGCCCAATATTGCGGTGCTGATAAAGTTTTAACTCTACATTAAGCTATAATTTTTTACTGCATAGTTACGGCGCATTTAAGCATATTTATTCATCAAAGTTCAGAACACCTGAGGCGGTATGTTGCGGTGGGCGGCACTCATTCGTCTAGAAGCACGCGACCGATTTGCAAGTTCGCCAGTTTTCGTCTGCACTGCGGAGTGAACGTGTCTGAGCGGCGCCGGCGCATCTACCTGCACAAACGGTAAAGATCGGAGTTGCAACACTGTTTCGATCTTCCCTTCAGCGCCACCGTATCGGCACTCAATCGGTTCGTGTATTAATTAGCGGAATCGTTACGATGTCGAGTTTTTGCGCAACTCTTTTATACCGAGACTCTTCAGATCGATGCAGGCAGACGCCGCGACGTCCCCACCCCGCACCGCCCCAAGCCCCGGCGGCACGTAGGAGGAGCCTTGGGCTCATGGCCGCTAATGTGTATCACCTTAGCTTGTTGTGTGCAATATTTACGCTGTCCTCGCCTCTTAAATCGTGCTCGACGAGACAATGGTGCTGAAGAAGCCGCCGTTTAGCAGCTTTTCATTATTTTTATCGTCTCTTAGAAAGCAGCCGGTTCTGTCTCGCCTATCAAGCCGTAACGGCACGCCGTGCGCGTTCCCTTTGGCGTGGTTGTAATTGGGTCAGGCGATCAGCTTGGGTGGGCGCGCGCCCGGTCTGTTCTTTGTGGCGTGGTGCTGGTGGCTCGTGCGTCTTGCGTGTCATATTGTGTGCACCCAACACTCGTTCGCACGCGAGGCTGGGAGGAGTGTTTGTCTGGCTTGCGACACGCCCGGCGGACGCTGTAGAGGGAAATAACCAGAGCTAGGCGCGGTCCTGATCAGCACGCATCGGTCATCAGACGTTTTTAATATGAGGGACATCGTACGTTTTCGAAGCAGAAGTAATGCTGTTCTGGAAGACCTGAAGGCTATGCCTGAACCTGTCGCGAGTCAGCTTGCTCAGGATGCCGCCTCGCATGCGTAACCGTTAGCGATACCGGCTTAATTATTAGTGTACCTAAATTAAAACCGATAGATTTCTTGATGGTTCCAATGTAAAGCAGCATACAGACCAGCAGATCTCTACCAGTACGAGATTTCTTCATATAGCTGGGTATTCGCATGAACATATTCGATACGCAACGGCAGATCTTCCAAAAATGCGGTTCTCGCGTCCATCGTGATGGCAGCTGTGGTCGTGACGGGGCAAGCTTTCGGAATGCAGGCGATTTAGTACGTATACACGTGCGGTCATCAAAGTACTGCGCGCGCTTCGCGTTCTGTGCAGCTGTTCCCGGGCGTTTTATTTGCGAAGATGACAGTCGGAGCCGCTGGAGCGATTTTGGCGTGACTGCGACAGACGGAGCTCGCATACGTAACGTAGTAGGGAAGTGTGTGTGTGCCACAGGTGTTCACCGCGATCTTGAGCGGACCACTCTTCTGAGAATTTTCTTCCCACGTCGTTTGTGTCAAGTTGCGCATACTTCATTTGCTAGTCAAGCTATAGGTGTGGCGTGAGACAGGGCATTCTTGTACCTTGGCAGTTCTTTATTGAGCCATTACATATATGCTTCTGTTGTACGCAGTTAACATCTTGGAGTAAGGATGAAAAGCAGCATACGTATGATAATTCAAACATCGCCTAGAGTGCATGGCGGTACCGTGGGACATGCGTCTCATGGTGCTTTCGAATATGTCGGACTCAGGCTTGAAGACTACATGTTTTCAGATTCGGAGAGGCGGCCTTAATCTTTGTTATGGATATCTCCCATTGGTAAATTAGGCACCCTGATAATACGCTCGCCTTGGTGCTACAAAAGTACTGCAGTTAAGTGAAGTAACCATTGCCATTCTCGTGCGTTTAAAGGGACGAGGACAAATTGTGAAATTGGCCGCCTGCTTCAATAGATGATCGCATCCTAATGACAATTGCACTGAAAATGTAGCTTTTGTAAACAAGAAGACACCAAAAGGTGATATAGTTATCGCTGACACCAGACGTTCTCACTAGTAAATGGCGGTGACGTCAAGGCCCATTAAAAGACTCAGTGATCACGGAGTGTTGACGTCACAAGTTTGATTCGAGTAGTGAGAAAGAAAAAAAGTTCTATCTTTTAATCCTATCTTCTCAGCAATAAACGTGCATTTCTGTGCTGAAAAAATACCATCAGTGCCAAAAAAAGCCACAGAATCTATTTTTGCTGAGGATGACATAGATGGAGTTGTCCTCAGACTCCCTTTAAGCTCCAGATGCTTTGAATTGCGGGAAGACAACAGAGTTTGGCACTAGTCTGAAAGAAAGTAACTATGCAGCAGTTTTGTTTTACTAACGCACTGTGCTGAACGCAACACAGAAATGAGGCAGGTTTGAATTTAACTTGAGATATTTTCCGCTCCTTCTTCTCGTGCACTGGTGCAGATCTTCAGGAAGCGTTGTGGTAGCAACCACTGCAGAACCTAGACATGTCCCTGACACCCATTGAGAAGCTGCGTCACCAGTGCCTCCAGAGGGGAGCACATGGCATCAAGGGATTTGCAAGGTGAGCCCAAGTCTGGCGAACCGCACACCCCATTTGAGAACCACTTACTAGCATCGAGTCATTGGGCACATTAGTTTATTTTGCGAGGGGGGAGGGGGTGGCCTCTTGCTGGAGAATTTAAGGTTCTGTTGCCTTGTACATGTTTTCTGTGACCTAACGTCATATCCCTTTCAAAGAGCTCTCTTTTACATCATGTGCGGAAGATGTGGTGCTTGATCCCCTGCACTGCCGGGTACCTATTGATGATGCTATGGGTACAAGCTTCCCCTGGAAGAGTGCTCAGATTGTCCAGCTGGGTCGAAAAGCTTGGGAAGTAGGCCTATGATCATACCTCGTGTACATGAAAAATACTTTGTGCCATGGCACTCCTTGGCCAAAGCTGCCCTTGTGCTATTAAAACTAATCGTCATCATCACCACCAAGTTCTCCTTAACTGAAGTCTTTTCATCCTTCATGCGTATGAGACCTTGTTAGCCCAAAGGGAGGAGCAAGGAGGAGAGACTTTAATGAATACAGGAGAGGAGTCCAGAAGGTGTGCTGTTTTAAAAGAAACCTGTAACATCTTTTTTTTTTCTTTTTGCTGGGGACTTTTTAAATCTGTGCAGAAATAGTACACTCTTTGTTTTCACCACTCTGCAGAAAGGCAGTGATCTTGATGTGGTAACCACTGGTGTGCACAACACCCTTTAACATGTATGGATACTGCAGACACGATGACACTACTACTAGCAGAAGCTCTACATAGTTGGGTTTCATCATGGCAGTTAATTCAAGGGTGCAGCTTTTCATTTTAATTGGGGAAACTGCTTGTAGGGGTGTGGTAAAAATAAGAGAAGGCTGGTAAGCAGCTTGGCTCTTACATTTCTTGTCTGTCTCAGGCCTCCACTTTATAAGCAGAGAACTAGCCCCGCAACCTGCTATCAGGTACACACGTCTACTCCATGTGTGTGTTTGGTGGGGTGCGGGCGTGGTTATCAAAGCTAATAATGCGCCATGTACAGGCAGTTTCGCATCATGGATGACTCTGGGGACAAGAAGATTGACATGGAGGAGTTCAAGAAGGGACTGCAGGACTTCAAGGTGTTCCTGAGCCCCGCCGAGGTGGACGCCCTCTTCAAGGAGCTCGACAAGGATGGCAACGGCACCATTTCCTTCAATGAGTTCCTCGTGGCGCTCAGGGTAAGCGTAGACGCTTCTCCCATTCCTTTTTGCACAGACCATTCCGTTGTCACATTGAAAGATGGACAAATTGAAGACCTGGCTTCTCATTGGACCACTGCAGATCCATATTGTGTTCAATGCAAAGGAAATGTACAAATTTCAGTGGACAGGGATGCTGCGCAGTTTCTGCAATGTCTTCATCTTTGACATAGCCAGTGACTGGCCGTGCATGTAGGAAGTCCATTCTAAATTATCCTTATTCCTTTGTGCTGTACAAATTGTTTTGCATTAAACAGACTCATTTCTTAGTATGTGCAGATGCAAAAGTTGCTCATGTAAGTGCCTTTTGAGTGGCCTGCACCAATCAAGTCACCAAGAAGCTGTGGCAAAATGTGACCGAGATGTGCATATGCTTTCTGTTGCAGGATAATAAGCCTCATTCTTCTCGCCCCTTTCAGTTCCTCATTGTTCTATAAGAGCATTAAATGTGTTCTGAGTGTGCCAGGGCACTGAGAACAGCGCAGAAAAATATGCAGAAAAAGTTGGCAGGCAAAAACAAACTTGGAACTTTTTTGTCTTCCTTCTGGGCAGAGAAGTGACATTGATATTTTGTAGTGTGCCTAGACCCCCTTCCTCTCTTTTTTATTTCTCTGTCTCTTCTTCTTATAGGAGCACTTCTTCAAAAAGCACAGGAACCACCTCTTGACCATGAGCTTGCATCCTCAGAAGTACCCACTTCCTCGCCTGTATGGTTAATATTTCGCTGGCAAAGAGCTGAACATCGGAGTTTTGAGTTATGGCATATGGCAATGCTATTTACCTTGGAAATTAAGTCTGCCTTGCTGACACTGCCATAAAAGAATGCCACTCTTCCATATTGTAGACAGCAAATGCCATCGTGAAACTGTGTACAGTAAACAAGCTGCACACCACTTCCGTAATTGCTAGGAAAAGCCTGGCAGAATTATATCCGATGTCATTACTGTACTTCCTCCCACAGCTTCACTGCACTGTAGCTCAGCCGGCTATGTCCACTTTCTGTTTTAGATGCTCAGTAACTTGAAACTATCTTCAGCAGGGGTTGATAGTTCTGCTGGAAAGTTTTCTTCCCTTTTATATGACTCCGCTTGAGGAAACTTGCAGTGCACGTCTTCTCTGAGCAATTGTGTGGTCAAGGGAGTGAGGGCCTCATTTAGTCGAGTGTGGTCCATATGTTGCCATGCACCCTTCTGTTGCAGCCCCCGATGTCGGCAGCACGCCTGGAGCGCATCACTCAGGCATTTCACAAGATGGACAAGTCAGGCGATGGCATCATCACCGTCCAGGACCTGAGGGGGGTGTTCAATGGGCACCAGCATCCCAAGTACCAAAACGGAGAGCTCACCGAGGACCAAGTGTTCGAGCTGTTTCTGAAGAACTTTGACAGCCCCAATGACCCTGACGGCAAGGTGAGACACTTGTGGGGCACTTTTGTTACATAGTTCCAACTCTTCAAATGAATTCTTATTGTTCGTAAATGTGGCAAAGACTTTCAGAACCTACTGAACTTGTTCTTCTTAAACGGCTTCATTCTAAGTGCAGACAGTCTCTCTTCTTTGACGACTGCAGGTACCAAAGGCTATAGGATATTGTGTTCTCTATTTTTTCTCTTTTAACATATTGTTATTCTGGAAATGCAATCACCAACAGAATAGGAAGATATATGCAGTGTGCTGAATTGCCAGGTGACACCTCTTTTAGACACGACTGCCTTTTGTCTTGCTGCTGAATGCAATCACGTGTAAAACAGTACATAACTTGCACAGATCTCCTGCTACTATTGTTTAAGCTATGATCGCGGCACTGTTCTCCAAGTCGCACGTGATGCTTACCCCAACAGGTGACAATCGAAGAGTTTGTCAACTACTACGCCGGCCTGAGTGCCTCCATCGACACGGATACCTACTTTGACCTCATGATGAGGAATGCCTGGAAGATCTGAGCAACGAGACTTGAAAGGAAGTCTGCCCCCATCTGGTCACGTGACTTTCACCACTGTAGTCGCGTGGGGCACAGTCGCCACACATGCTTCTTGTCCCGTCCCGGCTGAAACTGTCGTGTCTCGCGAACGTCCTTTGGCGTGTAACCCTTCTTAAAACGGTTCTCTCCTTTAGAGCTCATCGTCTCGTGCTTTCCATTCGTGAGCTTTCGTTTTTTTGTGTGCCAGAGCATCTTACTGTTGCGTCCAGGTCCTAATTATCGCCTTTCTCTATTTTTATATTCCTGCTTCTACTTCACCTTCTCGTTAATTTGCAGGGTCGTTTACTCATGATTTTATTGACATTGAAGACCAGGAATATCTAGCTGCACCAAGTGAAAAAAAAGGCGCCTTGATTTCCTTCTCTACTCATTGATTTAAAGGCAATCATATACATTCGTCGCTGCTGATGACGACAGTTGCCGAGCACATAGCGGAACTGACATTCCCCTGTCAAGTTGGCTGTCACGTGTCAGCACCTACCGTGTTATGCATAGCTGCTGAATGCACTCTTCAGCACTGCGTTCTTTCTGTGATGAGGGTGGGCTGTAGTCGGCAAATAAGAAGCCAGATGAATTTTGTTAGAAAAGTTGCTCTTAAGCCCTCATAAATTTACTCTTGCTGGCATAGTAGTAGCAGGTTGGTTTACGGTGTCCCACCTAGTCAGTGGTATTGTTTACCTCGTCAAGCAAAACCAAAAATATAATGACAGTGTAGCCAAAAATGACTAAAACGGAGAGTGCGGTGAATAGGACTGTCATTGCTGTCGCTGGGCTAGAGAAACTACTGCCAGTCACTTTTGACATTAAAAACAAAGAAATCGAAGATAGAGGATTTGCTGGGTTTTTCTGTAGACTTTGGAGTTGGAAGTGTGAAGCTTTATAGTGGCTACAGCACAGTGAAATGCACTTCTTGCCCTAGAGGAGACATTCCAGCACTTGTTGCTTGTGGGTTGTTATCACCAGGTATGTTTGCAGTGATAGTGTGGGTATTTTGGGACAAGCTGATACACTATTATCATTCCTTTTGACAATGATATGATGTCCCTACAAAACTGGAAGCACGACATGATGGATGCAGAGAGAGTCGTGGTTTCACGTTTAGTGATTAATGGACTTGTTGACAATGTCAGTGTGCTCCTAATGATTGCTGTTTATCTGGAACTGAAATGAGGTCAGCTTACACTACACTGTCGTTGATATCAGCCAAGGCTTGTCAACTAGTTGTTTGAGGAGGCACATTTGTGCGAAAATATTTGTGCACTGTTGTCGTTGTTTGCGGTGACATGTTTTTCAATTTGCACGAGTTAAAATGAAAAGCACGACAAGTGCAGTGTGGCAAGGCAAGAACATTACTGACCGTCGTTCTTAGTGCAAAGCACGTAAGCGTTCCTTAGATGAAGTGCTACCCAGGGTGCTGCTCACTTAGTACCAAGCAATGCTTGCCAACTTTCTAGCTGCCAATTTGCCCTTTACAGAGGGCTACCCTTTTCGTGTTATACTACAGGACTTGCAAGAGCATTTTAACGGTTACATTCACACATAGGAGTTCTTTGTTGTTAGATCAGCGACCATTTGGCTATTTCTTTTCTTTTATGTGCTGCTCATAGGCCTCAAAGTTGAAGTACTGAGAGTTAAAACTGTTTTCAATAGACTCTGTGTCTGCCAGTATAGTGGGGGAGTTACGAAGAAAGGGATAGAAATGTAAAGGGGGGAAAAGAGATGCACTCATTAGAGTAAAAATTTTCGAGAAGAATAAATCTTGCTGCCACGGTGGCTTGGTGGTTAGGGCGCTAGGCTACTGAGCCGGAGTTCCCAGGTTCGAACTCGATTGTGGTGGCTGTGTTTCGATGGAGGCGAAACACGATCGAAATTATTCTGGAGCCCTTCACTACGGCACCTCTTTCTTCTCTTACTCCCTCCTTTGTCCCTTCCCTTACGGCGTGGTTGAGGTGTCCACCGAGATGTGAAACAGATACTGTGCCATTTTCTTTGCTCAGAAGTCAAAATAAGGATGAATTTGCAGTGCTATCAAAACAGCTCCTATTTTCTGAAACTTCTCAGGATAAGCCTTCGCAGCAGTGCTTAGTGATTGCTAAACTGGAGTGAGCCAACATTTAGGTAATGGCACTGCTAAGGTGAAGGTTTGTAGTCATCAGACAACATTAGCACAGCTGGTTGCCGATCTATGCAGCGAAGACCTCCTATGCCTGAATTTCGCTTCTTGAGGCTCCTACGCTACAGCTCAGGTCACGTTTGAAACAGCGTGAATCAAAAGAATGGCATTTAAGAAAACTTAGCAAGCTCACGCAACCCGGTTGCAACAGGCCTTAGCCACTGTCTGCGCCGGAGCTCCCATTATTCTGCCTCGCCAATTTTACTCATGACCTAACGCAGGACAGTTGTCGTGCCAAGCTGTTGACGGTGACACGAAATGGAAGTGTAAAAAAAAGTTGAAAAACATATACATTGCCCCGTGGTCTCTTCTTCTAGTGCACCTGTGTTCTTTGAGAGCATTTTCTCCTTCCCATTTCAATGCTTGGGGAAGAAAAAAAAAAAGCACTACGCTTCTTCTGTCTAGTCACACCATTTTTCTGCTGTCACGGATGTTGCGGTTTTGAGCGCGAAGTGCCAGTTGGAGGCAAGGTGTGTGTGCTCTTTAAAGTTTGGTGCTTGGTTCGATGGTGACCTTACTACCCCAGTTTTGAAGAGACACTGAGGACTAACTGAAGTTGATTGCTATCTTGTTCTAACAACAATGAGGCGACCTTCACTGAAAACAAAGCTTTGATAAACTAGATAAAGCCAAAAATTAAACGTAGGTATCGTCACCACAGGCCATTTTTCACGAGCAGGCTGCAATGGTGTCAAGTGCTTCTTTGTTTGTGGTTCTCTCAATGCTCGACCACACTGCCATCCACTTCCAGCTAGCACTCACGTAGTCAGTAATTCTCTCGACGTCATAATCGTCACAAGACTCAACCGAGTGTTGCAAAAATGTGTTCCACCTTGGGCTCCAAATTTCTTAACGACGAACACATCTTTTGCTACCGAGCTATCGTCAACTAGGGCGTAAAGAGCTAAATACTTGAATTTAACTAACAATGAAAGTCAGCTCCAGTCATCCTCAGTGTGCCTTAAAGTATGATTCGTGGTGTAAAGCGGATAAGTTGTTAGTGAACAAATGTTATATTCCATCTTAAACTTGCATACCTAACTGCAACTTCTGACCAGTTTTGGGTCTGTTTATGACAAGGTCACTGGATGTCGGGGCATGTCTCCTTTTTCGATCAGCCCCAGTGCCCACGACTGCATCTCTGATTTATTTTAAAATTCGTACATTTCCACTCTGAAATCATTGATTTCAGGTGCGCGCATACGTAACTTTTAATTCTTACATGCTTAAGGTTCACATGATGTTGTTGTTGAGGAAGGCAGAGCTTTGAATAGTTGTGAAAGCAAGATGACTTAGATGCTGCTGCGAGTAAGGTTTTGCAAAGAGGTTTTCTAAGCACGAGTTTCTGGTTGGTGACGGTGATGGCTTTTAACGTTTGTAGCTTTTTGCACCATTCCGCTTTTGGGCATGACGCCCACCTTTGGTGACACTACTTTTATCGTTACATGGTCTCATATTTTATGTCTCGTTATTATTGTGGTTGTGCCTCGTTTTCTGCTATTTTGTTGTTTCGTTTTTGTTTTCCCGCGGTCTTGTAACTCATACATGCATTGCATGGAGACCTTGCTTAGAGCACATGGAAGTATACAGTACGCACACCTCTTATACATTGAATAACTGCCTCTTAATTTATTATTGCTAGTTTGTTTACAGTGCGTGTTTGTCTCCTTGCTTCAAATTTTTTTCTTCAAAATTGTTTGCCCTTATAAAAGAAATAAAATACTTCTCAAGTGCTGATGCTGTGTCGTGAATGCTTCTGCAAAAAAATATCTTTCCACGTTTCCTAAACTGCATAGCAATTAATGGTGCAAGTGAATACTCTCCCAACCATGATTTCAAATTTTACAGCCCTCAACTGCCATCCATGGGGCAAGGTCATGCGTGTTGTCAGCACATTACATATGAAACTGCTGGTCGTCAGTTTGCGTGTCACCATAGCACGTGTTGCAAAGATGTAAAGCTATTGTGTTTCGGTTAATCAAACTTGTGTGTTAAAGCAACTGTAAAGCCCTCTTTCATACATCATCATCATAGACCATGAAGTAGTATGAGTGCTACTGTGAGGTAGGTAGTATGTTGCTGCGAAAAGATATTTCGTGACTGCCTAATATGACCGCGGCAATTAAAGGTGTACCAAATTTACAAAGCTGGCAAGCACTCGAGCATCGGAGAGGTGCATAGTAGTTTAAAGCAGAACACTTGGACCATCCTTTACACTGAAAAGCTATGGGGAAAGGACCTTCAGACCCCCAAGCAATGTGGTCAGCTCGAGGTTGGGAGTGAAAATGCCAAACCCCTTGTTCACACAGCAGCTAACGCTTGCTTAAACATTCGTGTTACATACTCTTAACTCCCGCAATTTTTTTTTAACCTCTGGTAGGGAACGCGCACCTGACCTTCAGGGTAGGAGTTCAGCATGTTTGGTTTATCTCTCAGCGACTGGCTGGCGCTATCGACTATCACAGAATCATCGAATCATGCCATGACACAGCAAACACCTTTTGAAGGGAGTGATGCTAAACATCGACGACATGAACGCGGCTGACCATGCGCTCTTGATAGATGGACAAACGGGCGGGCGGACGTTTGGGCGGCTCACAAAAAGTGTCAAAACTTGTTACCCTGCATAATTAACCCTCCTCCCTAATTGATATCAACTTTTCTGGGAAAAAGAGGGCCATTACACGAGTGAATACGATAAATACTATCGCTACTGTCCATTACAGTATTCACCTCTTCTGTTTCCCCTCAGCTTCCATCTTGGAGTGACGCCTTTTGAGGCTTGTTCCAGCAAAATGCAGAGCCAAGTCATTTGGCATGCATTTTTTAGAAGCGTGCAAAAAAGGAAACACATAGATAACCCATTACCGGTACTGTCTCGGTTCGTGCCGGCATGGTGGTGCTCCCAATTCAACACACTTGGGACATTAGTTGTAACTGGCAGAAAAACTCGAGGCTGTAATAAGTGTACTGTACTTTTATAAATGTATTCAACAAATTAAACATGCCGTTGCGAATATACACAAGCCTGTCTGGCCAGCATGACTTGGGTTAGCTTGTCTCTGACGGCGCATCCAACGTCGGCGGGTGTTCGAGGACAGTGTCGATGAGGCCAAACTCCTTGGCCTGCATGGCACTCATGAACCGGTCCCTCTCCATGGCACTCTCTGTGAATCAGGAGAGGGGTGACATGCGCATCACGAAGGGGAAAGGAGCGAACAAACTAACACAGGTTTCTCTTTTGCAAGTGGGAAAAACTGTCAACAAGGGATGTTCTTCATTCATTTTTATGTGATTCTATTATCCTCTTTAAAGAAAATATTAATGCAGCTCCCCCATCTTAAGTTTAAACTTTAAATTGATTTTCTCATGCTAAGTAATCAAATACATGATTCTCGTTATTCATGAGTACAAAACTACACAACAAAAAAATTTTTTTTCTTGGAAGCACAGGAAAGGATCGACAAAGATTGTTTCCTGATCACTTCAGAACAACAATTTATCTTGATCTCAGTAGCTTATTCTCATGCAAAGCACTTGAAAAGGAGTTCAGTTTATATAGTGAAAATATCAAGGCAGGTAACCAATGCCAAAATGAGGCAAAATCAAGGAGGCTAGTTAAAGAAAACGAATCTCGGCCACCCACAATCGGGAAACCCCCCATACTGAGCAATACAGGCAGTATGAACATAAAAGCGTTCGCAATGCATTTGCGGTTGCTACTCAGGAAAACTCTGGTTTCATAGGGAATGCATTATAGCTGATGATTTGTAAACTTCCCCGTGCCAATATCTCTTCCTCGTGCAGGTTACCATACTGCTGCCACATAATATGCACAGCGAAATCTTATCACAGACAAAAAAAGCAAGCGGGGGTGAAAATTCAGACTACTGGCACACCATACTAAATTCAAGCTCAAGTATGCACCACATGCTAGAACACAATTGAGAAGTTCTTAAAAATATCGACTACGTGTACATCTTATTGTGTTAACACAAAATCAACGCTAATACCAATGTAAATTCCTGTCGGCATACATGCATTCAGTCAGTAGATGAAGGTGCATTGATGGTATCGCACCATGTCAACATCATTACCATGCTTTCGGCACAGGATATTATGCATCGGAGACATTTATTAGACTAAGGTACACTTCTAACACTATTTGTAGCAATTTTTATTGTCTGAGAGCATAGAGGTGGTACATAATGGTGGATGAAAAAAAGAAAAATGTGGTTAAATAAAATAGAAACGGTCGGCCGATCTAATGAGGTCAAGGAGAGACTGGTTGTAACAAAATCTCTTAAAACAAACAAACCTGAAATTTTTTTGCAAACGGGTTGTGTAGTACTACTAAGTACATTGTGAAAGACCTTAGCAAAAAGGTTTAAGGTTTCGTGTCCTTCGTGTCTGTAACATACAAAAAATAATAAAAGTCATATTTCAGGGCATGTCATCATCTAAGACTACTCAGAAAATAAATATGTGACGCATAATGTTCACTGAAGTTTTGTGCATCTAAATAGCTCATATCCTTGAAGAATTAACAATGTGCACTTGAAGTTTGCATTACCAAAGAACCAATGAGGCAGTTCCTATGTACAAAAGTTGTTTATAAAAATAATCTATGTTAATCATCAATAACCTCTACATGAATTCTCCATGATTTAAATGTTTCAGATCAAAGTGTGCCTACAGCCTGAAAGACTAAAGACACTTCGAAAGCACTCTACATATGTACAATGTTCACCAGCTGCTTTTATACCTCACCTATAGCTTCCAGAGGCTGCTTGGTGTGCTTAGCATAGATGTTGTTAATGGTGCGCTTCAGCTTGAGGATCTCCTCAGCATGAATCTGGATATCCGTTGCCTGGCCCTGCACCAAACAAATCAGCCATAGAGTCTGAAACCCACATCATGACAAAGAAAACATACAGGGGTGCAAAGAAGACATTCAGGGCAGGGGAGGATTTATGGGTTGCTCTTGGTGGGGCTTCATCATGGTTTTCTTAAGTAAAATTTCTTGCTTGGAGGAGGTTGGCAACACCCCCCCCCCCCCCCCCACCCCCCTTAAATTAAGGTGAGCCATGCACTTCTTCAAGAAGACATGAAGTACAACATTACTGAGTACTGTGTACAAAGGATACATTATTTTTAAGGGGGGGGGGGGGGGGGGGGGGGGGGGGGGGGGGGGGGAGGGGGGAGGGGGGAGGGGGGGGGGCAAACTGGCCACACATGAAAAAAGTCCTGTCCTTGCACGGCCTAGTTTCAAAAAGGAGTAACAGAAAATCATAAAAGCCCCTAATTAGACAGTGACCTGCCAGCAAACTCCACAAGGTCTATAATGGTCTGCAGGCTGCTAATGGGCTTCATTTGTAACATCTGAGAGATCAAGGATACTTTGGCACTGCAATCTCTGCTACTTTCTGCATCATCTTTATTTTTCTTGCCTGATGTCACGCACGTGATTTGATCAATGCAAGAACTCTGCACCACAGCAGAATAAAGTTTAAAAATCTGTTTGAATATTTTGGCCAGTGAATCGGAAAGTGCTCCAGTTGGTTCCTCTTGAAAACTCTGTCAAAAAAAAAAAAACTGGATGCGATGTCTAGCGCAAAAGTGCCACCATGCAAATCTAAATGTTCAACTCAAAGCTCTTTTACACCCAAATGCTCGTTTACACAAAATGCCTCGTCAGGAGTCTCCCTCTTTTAATGTGGGTTTTCGACAAATCACCTCCCAGCCTCCAAGCAATAGCGTATTGTAGTAACACCTAAGGTAACAGTTTTCATATCATCTTCCTTATCTTGTCTTTACAGATGGCATGCAGTGAGAGCAACACTGGTCCAGACAGCACAATGTCTGAACTTGTTCACCTTCTACTTACACATACTTTTGTTGTTAAAGGACAACTCTGGATGGTTTTTGTAGTTCACACATATAACCAAAGATTTACGTAGGCTCTCCTCAGGATCCTGGACTTCTAAGCTAAATATAGTTTCAGAACGGGTGGATTTTCAAGTTTCCTGTTTCGAGACCTCAATGTGGGCAATTTCTACAGGAAATTCTGCGTTTGCAACATCACAGACTACCCGACATATTGATGTTCACTTCATGCTTGCTGAAAAAAAAAAGTCGAGCTTGTTCTCTGTCGTTTCAGACATTCCACAAAGGGCGTGACCATTTATAGTCACCAGTTAAGCACTCAACACATGCACGAGAGTTTTGCTGATACTATTTGTGACATCATTTCTTGGTCCTTTATGACGTCATGTGCAGTTGAAAATTATGGTCTGGTTTGGTTTTTCGATTTTTGGTGTTTTAGAACTGTTTTTCCCATTATTTTCAAAAACTATTTATTGCAACTACCGAAGGGAAGTCCGAGGAATCTCATAACTGCAGCTGTTCAAAGACTCCCAGGGTTGCCCTCTAAATGTTGACAGAGAAGAAATTTACAACATACTGTGCCAATGCACTTACGTAATGCAGCGCAACGATGCCTGTATTCTTCAATGCCTGCCACATGAGCTGAAGAGGGTGAAGCAATCCCTTCCTTAACTCTCTCCTGCTCTTCCCGCTAGCTAGATTTTCTGCTTATCTGGCTCAGGCTGGTCACATGGGCACACTGCTGGGCTGTGCCATGTTGCAGAGGCTATAGGAAGCACCGTGAGTAGCCACAGTGACATAACACAGGGCACCCACTGGATTGCGCCACATCATGGACGACTGGCAAATGCAGCATCCGAAAACACTCCTACTGAAAAGTGAACGATCTGACAGGAATTTGTAATAGAGGAGGACACTGCCCAGACAGAGTTCCTTACACAGCTATTACAGCGAAGAGCAGTGATGTCAAGAACCGACAAAGCAACGCTGTGTGCACTCTCGATTCGGTTTAATCCAGTGGTTCTAACAAATGCATGTTTCACAGATCCCTTGAAAAAAATTAATTGGGAGTCTGAAGAGAAGGCATAGAGCTGCAACATAGTTCTGTGGCATAGGTGGAACTGTGCCATGAAACTATCACTACAAATTGAGCTTGTTCTGTGAACACAATAAAGGCACATCTGCACTGTTCCACCATAGCTCAACACTGCACCTTAAAAAAATTGCCGTAAAATATAGTTCTCTGAAATGGCGTGACATGATGTATATCACAAACTTCACTCAGTAGGTGTGGCTTTTACGTCAAGGGAGTGATTACTCATTAGCATCCACCTACACGCAGCCATATGGCTCCACGGAAAAGCTGTGCAACTTTCTCAGAAACTCTGCAATGAGCCAACTGCCTTGACTGAAATCTACTCTACCTTTGGGAATCACCCTGAGTAGACTGGGCTGTTTTAGAGCCCTGTAATTGAGCTTAGAAGTTGAACGAGGCTTCTTTTGAGGACTGAGAGCTCTGTGGATCTCGGAAATGTCTTTGAGGGCCCCAAGTACATCGGACACCCGCCTGAAATAAACTGGCCAAAGTGCCACAACTTCGGACGTCACTCACGGCTGCATGGCCAGACGGCTGGTGGACCATGATGCGCGAGTTGGGCAGGGACTGCCGCATGCCTGGTGTGCCGGCACACAGCAGTAGGCTGGCTGCGCTGCACGCCTGGCCGATGCACCAGGTCGAGATGGGTGGCATAATGTATTGCATGGTGTCGTAGATGCCCAGCCCAGCAGTCACCGATCCACCTGCAGTATATCAAGCGAGTGCCATTGAGGTCGAGATAGTGCAAGCACACAGGTCAAGTTCAGTTCAGAAGAGATGAGATGCCTTGTAGCCTTGCAAGCAGATACAAAACTGTACATCCGCAATATAAAACAGGTCAAGCGCAACCAGTGGGTCATCTCTACTGAGAAGACTATGACATGTATTTATGCAAGGGAACATGCATACCATATAGCCAGACAGTGCTAATGAAAAGACACAGCATGGTAATCGCAGATGTTCATAAAGGAAGCCAACCTGGCGCGCAGAGATTATACCCTGTTCATGTTCATCATCTCTTTTTGCAATGACCATAGCCACAAGGAATAAAAGGGCATTATGATGTAAAAGAGAACAGGTTCACTGATTGGATGAAGTCAAGCAGGGAGCAATGACCACACTGCAGAGCCCACACAGCATAGGATGCTGTGCAGTCCTATGGGAGACATGTGGCTGTGCAGGACAGACCCACAGCAAATGATGCTTGTCATTTTGCTATGTTTTCACAATTTTTTAGACAAATTAAATATTGTGCACACTGTTTAGAGCCAACACAGTTATTTAATCGTGCAGATGTCACGAAAAATGCACCTGGGCTGTTGATGTACATGTGGACTGGCTTTTTGTTGCTCTCCGACTGTAGGAACAACAGCTGTGCCACGACCAGGCTGGACATCTCATCTGTGATCTGAGGAGGTAAAAGCGGGCCATCAAAATTGATGCACAATTTTGAGCGCAGTCGCCACTATCAGCAGCATGCACTGTTGTCACTAACCCACAAAACCCGAAATGCTGTACAAACGTCTTTTCAGCGGAACTTGGAAAAAGATACTTTTTACGAGCACATTAAGATCTATCATTCTGTTTAATCCGAGAATACCTGGTCGAAGCTATATTTCTGAGTGAAAAAAGGTGACACACAAAGCATGCAACTGCTTTAGTCTGAGTATAAGAACAATGTGCAGTGGTGGTTCAGTGTCTGTGGAATTCGGCTGCTGGGCCCGAGGTTGCAGCATTGAATACTCATCACAGCAGTGTTTTGATGGATGAAACACAAAGACGCCTGCATAAAGTCTGATGTCAGTGCACGTTAGAGAGTTCCACGTGGCCAAAAATAATCTGGAGCCCTCCAGTGACTCCCACAACCAAGGTGCAGCACCGGCACAATAAACTCCATGCTCAATGCCATGATTTAATGTAAGCATGGTTACTTTTTTTACCTTTCTTCATAATCAGAGATGGTGCCTCAGAGTTACAGCCTTTTGGCTAGCACTAACTTATTGAACTTCTAGACTGCATATTTATTATTACAAGAGCATGACAAGCCATTATACTTTTGCATGCTGAGGTGAATTCGTTATAGTCTGATACAAGTAAAAGAAATGAAGCAGCAGATGCCCCTAGGAGGAGGATCTCCAACCAGTGATGTTGACCAGTTGTCACAACACTGCGGTCAACTGCCTTGCACTTCCTAGCATGCACCAGCGACAGCCAAGGCAGTTGATTGCAATGTTGTGATAAGTGGTCAACATCACAGGTTGGAGGTCCTCCTGGTTAAGGAGCATCCGCTGCTTCATTTTTTAGTTGTATCAGACTACAGCCAGTATGGGACGAGTCGTTTAATCCAGAGCTGGACTTTATATTGCGCCTTCAATCTTGATGAATGGTCAGATGTTTAGGCTTTCCTTTGTCGCCATATGGCTATGCTTGGGTGGATGACAATGAGTAATTGCTCCCTTATTACAAATCTCGATGAATACACCGCAGGTGTGTTAGTAACAAACGTGACAGTGGAGACCAGCCTCACCTGATTGCTGGCTGTGCGAGTAAACAGTGAACAATGAAGCATGCTGCAAAGGTTGAAGAGTCGACTTTGTCATTTCAGTACACGACAGTTTGGACAAACCTTACGCATTAATCTAGCAGCACGCAGTGCAGGCACCAGCGCTAGGAAATTCATAGATAACCCTCAAAGTTCTTCATCTGATTGGCTCAGATGAAATTAATTTCAGTGAGAAAATAGTAGTGGTGCTATCACGTTCGACGACACCGCGGTGTAGACGTTTTGGCTTAATGCATTGTTTAGCGTGATCGATGAACGCAGCTCATATGTTCACACAAGTCAGCGTGATAGTGACGAAACAAACATAGCACAGGATAAACCCACAATGTTGCACGGTTGCTCTTTTTGCTTGTTCCTCAGCTCATCAGACATGACCCCAAAAGACCACGGTGAAATCGCCGGGACGGGCAAATCTAACGCAAGGAAGCGATCGACTCACCGGGCCCATAACGCACACTATCCGTTCCTTGAGTAGCCTGCTGTAAATGTCGTAGGCACGCTCTCCGCGCCCCGTCTGTTCAATCACGATCGGTACGAGTGGAAGGCACAGGGGCCGACTGGAGTGCAGTGACCGGCGCGCATGGTGATGCCGCCGTGTTACGAGGCCCGGACAGAGTCTGATTGCCTGCACGGAAAGGGTTTCATTCGGTTTGACAAAGCAAGTTAACCAAGCTCGAATGTGTTTAAACACTACCGATATGTTTTTACAACTGCTCACCTTTCCTAAGAAACTCATTCTTGGTACTTGCAGAAAACTTCGATGAGTTGGATCAAACAGAAACCAAAGTTGATGCCCGATGCCCGCTACGATGCCGATGCCCAAATACCATGAAGCCATGCGGAGTCAGCGAGTTACCCCTATTGTCATAAAACGTTAGTTTGCGCAATAAAAATAAATTAAAGACAATTTTTATTTTATTTTGCATGTCAAAATAATAGTTTCGGCTGCAAATGTTTTTTATTACGACTTCACTTAGCGCTTACTACTGTACTGCTTCAAAGTATAGAGAAGTGGATTGTGTCTTCTAGCAGCATCAAAGCGGACCACTTCATCAATTCATCTGTCTACGGCTACTGCGGTGTTTTGTTGCTGCATGTGCGCCTGTGTGTGCTAGTTTGTTTTACAGTAGTTCTTTGATTAGCGTGCGCGATGGATGACGAGGCCGAAACCTACAAATTGTGGAGGATTCGGAAAACCATCATGCAGGTATACCCCTAAACACCTTCGGTCATAAGCGCACGTTTCGCTGTCAACGGCACTCGCGGATTCCAATATGGCAGCCCCCATCGAGGGCATGTTTGACTGCGAGCTGTACTCATTTTCGCTCATTTCTTTGTCTGTCGTTCTCAGCTGTGTCACGACAGAGGCTACCTAGTGACGCAGGACGAGTTGGACCAGACCCTGGACCAGTTTAAGCAGCAGTTCGGCGACAAGCCAAGGTAACCGTGCCTTCGCGGCGTCGCTGGCGTGCGTTGTGACATTTGGCGATCGTTTCGTTGGTTTCAGTGAAAGGAGGCCAGCGAGGAACGATCTGATTGTGCTCGTTGCCCACAACGATGATCCTACAGGTGAGTGAAGGTCACCTTGGTGTTCAGTGGTCTCGGGGAATTCGCACGTTATCGCTCGTCATAGTAGTCGGCGTACTATTGCGCTTAACATCTTGTAGCGCTCTAGCTGGGCATGCATCAAGTGTGTGAAAGGCTGCTGTAGCCGACCTCCTGCCAAATTCTCGGATGGAGGTGTTTCCCACGCGCCTTCCGACACAGTTGAAGTTGGCGCTTAACAGCCGGAGATGGAATCAATCAGCTCTAGAAGGTGCGCTTCATTTTACCTACAGACTGACTCCTTACCGACAATATTATCATGCTGCCAGGTCAGGGTTGCTTTCCTAGCAATGTATGGACAAGATGGCGCGAATAATCTGCAGCATGATGTCTAGGTTGCCACTGATATGTCCTCACCATCCACTTGTGTGAATTTCAGTTTTCAGCCTCTATGTTCTCATCGTTATTTTGTTTACTTTTCCTCTCAGACCAGATGTTCGTCTTCTTCCCCGACGAGCCCAAGATCGGCATCAAGACGATCAAGACCTACTGCCAGCGGATGCAGGAGGAGAACATCACGCGAGCCATCATCGTCGTGCAGACCGGAATGACGCCATCGGCGAAGCAGGTGCACAACCGCTTGTTTCATTCATTTTTGGCCCGTTGGTGTGCGCGTTTTGCCTGTCTGTATACAAAGCTGTAAGACCATTCCAAAACTTTCATTTCAAAAAGCATATTGTCAGTACGTTCTGGCACATTCGAAATCAAATTTAACTGCGTATGTAAACGTGTCATTCGTAAAATACTCTAAAATTCAAAGGCTCTTTGTGTTATTAGTGTGGACAAAATGGAGTGTATTTCTTGTGGGCTGTCCATCTGACAGATCAAGGATTCTCAATCTTCACTTCACTGCAGTCATGTTAGAAAATTATCATGCATTCAAGGTTCTCCATTAACTAATGAACAATAGCTTTCATGCAGAGCATGATCATAGGCTGCAAATACTTAGGTGAAGTGGTCACGGTGATATATTTTAATGGCGATGCACATTTAATGCTCACCTGGAACATTGCATAACTGTCGATCTGTCACCTGTGGTGACAGAACATGTAGGGCTTGGTCACCCTCATGCAGTGCAGTGGAAATCTTTTTGATTTGAACTTATTTTTGATTTTGATGAACTTATTGATTTGAATTTCCCCCATTGTGCCGTAGCTGGCACAGGACAGCGTTAATTGTAGAGATATCGGAGAGGCCTTTGTCCTGCAGTAGGCCTAGTCAGGCTGATGATGATGATGGCCATTGTTCTGGAAAATACGTTTTTGAGGAAAAGAAATAGCACAGTAATTGTCTCACATCTTGGTGGACACCCGAACCATGCTGTAAGGAAAGGTAGGAAGGTGGGAGTGAAAAAAGAACGAGAAAGAAGTGTTGTAGTGGAGGGCTCCAGAATAATTTTGACCACCTGGGTATCTTTAACATGCACTGATATCACACAGCACACGGGCGCCTTAGCGTTTTTGCCTCCATCGAAACACAGGGTTCGAACCCGGGAATTCTGGCCTAGTAGCCACCGCAGCGGGTAAAACAGCGAAACAGCAAAAAAAATGTTTCCTACTTTCTTTATTTTGCCCTGTTTAAGAAGACCACAGATTATTTAGCTTTGATTACCACCATTGCATGTATGGTGTTTCACCTTTAACAATGGCTTTTATATGCAAGGTCATTGCTTATCTGTTTCTTGATGTTTCACAATCTGTGCAAAGCTTACTTCACTGTGCACTTTTAGGTATCGTGTTGATCTTACATTCACTGCTGGGACAATAAGGATCTGTAGGCATTTGCAGGGAAGGACCTGCAATGACATTTGCTATGTTTCTGGTCGGTTCGAAATTGGGGCGTACTTCCCATGTTAGGCATCTGATCCAACAGTCGCAACAATGGTCAGCATGATTCACAGGCACTCATGCTGTAGCCTTAGCTATGTAATGCATTATGATTGGTGGCCACTGACCAGATCATCGGAAAAATTTCATTATATCTGAGTTTATCAGCGCAAAATGAGTTCCGTGAACCAGACTCCAGATTTTGTTTGTTGTGTGAACTGTGTGACTTGCAAGATGATTGCATAGCCAGTGCAATCTGCATTGTGCGGTAATCGAGGAGGCTGTTCATTCATTGAATCGACGTTGTGTCCCCTGTGCAGGCTCTTGGAGACATGGCACCCAAGTACATCCTGGAACACTTCTTGGAGTCGGAGCTGCTTATCAACATCACAGAGCACGAGGTACGTGCAACTTCCATTTATGTTGGCCACTTGTGGCACAGCAGCAATGGTGCACCCTGGAAAAGGAGGGGGGTTAGCTGAGGGTTCAGGTAACTTTTATTCTTTTTTCAGAACATCTTTTTTTCTTGTTGTGGCTATCTTAATGGATCGCGTTATGCTTTAGATCTTTTTTTGTTTGCACTGCAGTGTCAAAGAAAAGTACCTGGACGTTTGTCTGAAATGCTACTAAAGGGGAAAAGTTAAGCTTATGCATTCTTTTTTTGACGTGTAGCACTTCAAGCTGCATTGCAGGGTACTAATCAGCAGAGAAGTCTGCGACATTGCAGAAGGTGAAATTTCTTGTTTGTGTCTTAGGGTCTTTGACATAGAATAAAATAGAAATACGGGAACAAGAAAAACACATCTATAGTGGGGGAGGGAGGAGCCAAACATTTCCAACTGCAAATTTCTGTGTGGTACAGTCTGGAATTGTTTTTTTGCTCCTCTTGGAGTAGTCCTGAACACCTACACAGCATCCAAGGTGATCAGACTGCATGCTTCAGAGAGATCTTGCTGTATTTTGCAGCAGTCAACTGCTACGTATACTTTCATTTTAAGGTGACTGCTGGCATTTCTCTTGATGAACATAAGTGGCATAAATGGATGGCCCTGCAACCTTTGCATTGTTTCACTGTGCATGATTGTTACAAGGTTTCAGTTGTTGACAAGTGATTTTATCCAGATCCCATTTTGCAATCCATCGCTTCTGCCTGGTTCTGATTGACGATACGCCATAGTACTTTGTTGCTTTAGAAGTGCAAAGGTCTTACAAAAGAAGGCCTTGCAAGAAGGTGTATTGCAAATGTCAGGGAAAAGGGTGACTTGAGTAGGTGCATGTGGTGATGTCAGATTAATTAAATGAATGTTTAACTCACATATTAAAACATGTATTTTTATGCCTATTGCCGTAAATGCGTTCTCGTCATGTTTGCTTATCTTTTGGGGCGTGCAGATGGTAAGCTTTTAGCTCATACTAAATCATAGATATTCAGTTGAACATCATTATAACAAAGTTGAAGGGGCCTCATGATTTCTTTGTTATAGTGGTATGTGACCTTGGTTGCAACTGTCGCTTGCCAATGAACTTACCTGCCAGTGTGCATACCAAGGACAACATATCTGGCATTTAGTGTGCTGCCAATGCACGTTGCGGGAGCCTTCAGCACATGCATCGAACACCCTCCACATGGCCGAATCATCAACCAAATATGTCAGCCTTCCCATTGTGCACTCATGTCATACGCATAGTCTTCAGAGCCGAGAAAGCAGTTCTGGGAGAAATTATGTCATGGCAGACGGGGAAAGACCCGTTCAGAATGTTTAGCTCTGTTTCCTCAGTGCCCAAGCCGACACAGGCTGCTTAAAAGAGCCTGTGAGGCGACCAGTTTGCCACAAGTACCTGTTTTCGTTTACTTCGCTGCACAGCTCTCTAGCACGCTGGTCACAGTGCAGTAAAACTTGTTGATACATAATTTTTTAATGGGGAAAAACAACGTATTATCCGGGAAAACTTGGGGTACAAACCACCCAGTTTTGAAAAATGTAACTGTTGAATGAGGTACAAAGGCATTGAATGACATTTTTCCCTTCATTAAAGTCTCAATTAGCATTCTTAGGCAGTAGGTCTGGGCAGCTCCTGTTGTAGTGCTTTCAGAGTTCAGTCAGCATTTGTGTTGTCCTTGGTGGCGAAGAAACATCGCATCATATGCGGTCTGTGTGTTGCAATACCACAATTAGCAGCCTCTTCCTTGTTTACGGATGCAACTGCCGCAGTGGCTCGGTGCTTAAGATGCTCAGCTGCTGTTGGACATGGGTTCGATCCCAGCGGCGGCTGTCGCATATTGATGGAGACGAACTGCTGGAGGCCCGTGTGCTGTGCAATGTCAGTGCACATCAAAGAACCTCAGGTGGTCGAAATTTTCCGGAGCCTTCCACTACGGCGTCCCTCATAGCCTGAATCACATTGGGGCGTTACACTCCATAAACAAACTTCACTTCACTTCACTTTATTACCTTAAAGGCCCCCGGAATTGGGGATGTTACATAAGGGGTTCACAGATGCATCGCCCCAGGCTCTAATGCACTGCAGAGAAGCCGCCAGGCAGATGATGGTCGCAGTGTTCTTGCTCTGCGTTTGCCAGACCCGGCCCACTCGTATGTAAATGCTTCCGTATAGTTCTCAGGATCTTCTCCCCCCCTCCCCCCCCCCCCCCCCCCCCCCTCCCTTCAAGACGCTCCGAAGAAGCCGCTGCATCCTCGCGGGAATGAGCCACTCGTATGTGTACCACACTGGAGGAGTACGCTTTTTTTTTTTTTTAATGCTTAGCCCCTTTGCACCAAGGCACTGCAGAGAAGTCAGCATAATAGGTGGCTGCCGCTGCATTCTGCTTAGTTACCATGTCACGTGCCCCCAGGTTCAACCTACTCGTATGTTTGCGCATGTGCACTTGTTCGCTAAACGTCTTGTACGACCAGGGTTTGCCAAAACTTTGAGCGTAGTGGGCAAAAAGTTATGTTATCCGGGAAAGTATTGGCCGGAAGGAAAATAGTGTAACTCTATGGGACATTTTTATCGTCCGCGATTTTGTGCGTATGAACTGAGAAATCGTATGAACCAGGAATGTGTCAAGGTTTTATGCTACTTCTCCGCATGGCAGGAATGTCTTGTGAAAAGGGCATTCACCAAACTGAAAGGACAATTGACACCAAATTTATTTTCTCGTTTTCTTTCTTCAGATCATATTGTATTCGCTTATGACCTCTAAATAATTTATAACTGATTTTATTCCTTTTACGGGTTTTGTGCAGTTTAAATAAACGCGAAAATTAAGTCATTTACAGTAATCCAAAAGATGGCTTTACATTTCACTGTCCTTGCCACTTTGTGCAAGGAAAGAGGACATCAGTATTGTCTTAATGACATGGTCTCTAAGGTATTGTGGTGAATGCTATTCTCGGAGGCCATGTTGGAACTGTTCATAATTGTAATTATTTGTGAATCCGAATATTGGGCATTGGAAACTTAGTCAGCAGTTATTATTCATTTTAAGTTGGACGGTTAGATATTCACACGTACACATGCCTCCTTTTATTTTTGCATGCACAAGGTTTACTGGCACAGTGGCTCCTTCGTTCTAGTAGAACCCCTCTGCAGTAAAGCCACCTGGATGAGCAAGAATCTTTACTATACCAGTTGTTGGTGATAGCGTGGCTTTGAGAATGCTGTCTGGTAATTTGCCTACTTACTCTCTTGGTTCACAATAGGAGCATTCAGAAATACCTTCCATCGGGCAATAATCCGCCTTTTTCATTTTCCTGTGCTGCCACCTCGCGTACAACGCTGGAAGCTCACTGGTAGGGTACTGCGCGCCCAACCCGGCCGGACTGAGTGCCGCTGCGGAGCACGTTTTGTTGGAATCTGTCGACGATGGCGTGTCCTGGGCAGCACCTGGTACCTGGAGTATTTCTAGGGTTGACTGATGGCTTGGTGCGAAGTCCGAGGCAGGCTGAAGTGCCCACCGAAGAGCAAATTCTTCAGTATCTCCGATCATCCGGCATGCGATGCGAACACCAGCTAGCAAGGGCCGCCGCTTCAGAGATGAAGGCTACATTCGGAACATAATGTTCAATGAAATAACCCCGATCAGTGAGGTTGGCGTTTTCCGCTGTATATGCCCGCCATTCATGAAAGGTGGATACTACGTCATGCACGCCGTAGTACAGCAAACGACTGGGGACAACAGTTTTCACAAGCAATCGTTGTGCTCAAGCGCTGCAGAATAGCTACACGAGCTATAAAAGCACAAGCGTACTCGCAACAAAGCAGCTCTGCTAGCATTTCACTGTATTTTCCCACAACACACCGCTGCATAGGTTCATCAAGCATGCGCATCCATAAAAGACGAGCGCGAGAGGCGCACATTAATCCATTCCGGCGATACCACACAGAGCTCTTCATCATGGATATGATTCGAACACACGCATAACGCACCTTCTTCTTCTGCCTCTTAATACATGGCACATACCCACACGGGGGGATGGGCCAGGTGTAGTGGCATAAACAAGAAAATTTCCATAGGAGATTATAACAAAATTTTAGCACCATGCGTGAATGCTTTCGTAGCTTCTTTTTCGTTGCCCGCTCCATCGCGCGTTGAAAGCGGCTCACAGCACTTGCCCACTTGGCCTTCTTGCTTGAGAAAGCAAAAAGCGCCGGAACGAAGTCTGGGTGCCGCGGTGACATTCGAGGCCTTCCTGCCCATGAATAAAACACTTCGTGATAGACTGCACACGCATTTAAACACAGCACCTCGTCCGTACCTGTCACAAAGTGATTCCCGCAGTCTTGACGTGCTTGACGGTGCCCAAGGGCGGCACGATCGTCGAGCCGGCGAACTGCTTTTTATCCACGCTTCGCGTCAAAGGCTGTCCCGGGAAGCACTCGGAAAGCGAAAAAATACGAGTTTACTTCCCTTTACATATTGGGCATTGCTGCCGTATGCAACACATTTCGTAGGTATCGCCAAATGCGTCGCGCTGAAAGCCCGACGGCTGCAGCAACGCACCCCGCGTAGGAAGCCGGTTTGTTTACACTTCCACGACCGGTCTCGAGTGGAGCGAGCGACCCCTTCCAATATGTTTCGCGACCACCGCCGCCAGGGGATAGGCGCATGCGCAGTCGCGTCGTGAAAAAGGCGGATTGGCATATTGTGTGCTAATGATTTATTTTCAGTTATCAGATTTTATGTTATGTTTCCGATTTCGCTTGTCTTTAGGAAGTGCCATATTTGTACATACGTGGCCACACATGTAAACCGAGGGGGAGTTTCAGTCCATATGATACCTCAAAGCTTTGCGTGCACACAGCATCATCTTCAGCAGCCTCATTGTCTTTTAAGAGGCAATGGTTAATAAAGGTGTACAACACAATAAAGTGCTTCATGCTCCGTACTGCCCAGTGCTGTGACTGTTCACTCGATTTTTTTTTTTACTTTCCGTACAGCTTTCTGCTTTTTTACTGCCTCCCTGCTTCAGCGCCCCGCACCACTGTCTTTCCATGTTGATAGCTAGATTTTCTTTCTCCCGGTTGCACCATGCGTTTCACCTCACTGCCCCAAGACCTCCCAAACCTAGTAATTAATCTCTCTCAGAGAGCGCTGTTTCGTCGTCTTCAATGTCTATTTGCCTCCGACTGTTGGTTTGCCTCGGTATGGGCCGGAGACGGTTTCTCTTATTTATTTATAGCCCACCCTAAGCAAATGTTGGTTTGCTTCGGACTGTTGGTCTTGCAGTTATACCATAGTATGTCTGCTGATCTGAATAGTCCTAGACTGCGCACATACCACAACGTCATCATACCATGGTAAGCTTGTTGCCATGGCCAAATGCTCTTTACTATAACTGTTTCTTTAACAAAATGAAAATTTTAAAAAATGATTAGCTATGGAAGGCGAAATGGGACCGCAGTTTCATGTTACTATAAACCTTTCTTTTTTTTGCTATGTAGGAGTGTCTTAATGTTGCACTTTCTCTGCTTTTTGAACAAAGTCGTCATCTAGCAGGGTTGGGCAGAGATTTGTCTCCGCACTTGAGAGTATCTCTGCCGGTGTTTTATCCCAGCCCAAGTGGATACTTGTACAAGTGATTGCATGTTTGTTGTCTTCTGATTCGCAGCTTGTTCCAGAACATGTGGTTCTCACACCCGAAGAGAAGACCGAGCTGCTTGCGCGATAGTATCCTTTTTTCCCCGCTGTGATAAGTATGCTAAGGACCTTCTGCGGAATTTCCGTCATCTGAGTGAAAACTCGCGTTCAGCTGCAGGAGGCAGGTGAGGATGTTTGTAAGGTAATGTGGGAGGAGCACCTTGAGACAAGCAGGCTTGAAGGAGTTAGTCCTTGATTCCACTTACACAGTTTCCAAGAAGGCAGCCACATTGTTTTCAGGAAGTGCAAGACTGATGTAGCAGAGGCAGGCATTCGGGGAACCAATGCTTTAGTTGTCGTACATGCAGCGGAAGCGAGTGGCGATCTCAGATAAGGTTGGCTCATAGGCCTCGGCACCATTTGTCATATTGGTTTAAATGTCCAGCGCCCAGTCATGAAGCAACCACTCCAGTGGCTCTGCAACAAAGTTTTGGAACAGTGAGGCTTATTTTTTGTATTTGTAGCGATAGCTATATTACGGTAGCATTTCGAGCCTTCAGAGTGGCAGCGGCACGTGACCGTGGCGTCGCCGCCACGGTCAAGTGGTTGGTCACGTGGTGCGGAGTAGCTGCCAGTGGCGCGGCACCGTGGCTGGTGACATGGTTGGTCACGTGATGAGCCACATTGTGGTGCGGAGCAGCAGTTGCTACCGGCGGCGCAGCGTGCCAGTGAAACCGAGCTGCAACAGCTGTGCGCATGCGCCGTGTCAAGTGGGACGAAGATGAAGGAACGCTCAGCGAAACGGAGCGGCGAAAGACCGACTTTGCAATTCGGCTGAGTGAGTTCCACTCGGCCAGCTGTAGCTATCTCCAGGTTTACCCAGAGCTAAACCACCGCCAATTTTTATCAGTGCAACAGTAACATAGAATACCAATAACTGGACTTTTAGAGCCATGTAACAGTGGTGAGAGTTCTACAGCAACCTGACCATTTCATTAAACCTGCTGCTACAAATTGGTGGTTTTTTGCAATTTTTTTTTTTTCTCACAATTTAGCTCCTGCTACAGAACACTTCGAGTCTGCTCCAAAATTCTCTTCGCCATTCCCGCTACTGCATGGAGTGAAGCACACAGGAATCGCACATGCAGTCACTGTCGACACAATAAGGTAGTGCTTAGTTATGGAATACATGCATGGCCTTGACATGTTTAGAATCATCTTGACATGTGCTCAGAGCAGTGTTACTGACACCTCTTTTTGTGGGGCGAGTTGGTGCACGATGACATTGAACAGCAGTGCAATGACAGTGACACAACGGTGCGCATGTGTTATCTTTTTCTTGCACCATTGTCGTTGCACTGCCATTGATTTCAGTATTACTGACTTTCAGCATGCGAAGGCAACAGTTGCATCATTGTGCATTACAATGCGGACAGGTTTAGAGGAAGTTTACTCACTTGTATGTGCAGGTTTGGAAAGAATAGAATCATAGTTGGCAAAGTGTGATGTGCATGTCGTGTAAGAAGCCAGCTTTCGGTGTCTCCTTGACTGCCGTCGCTGCACAGCAAACTGAAGGAGAACCACCTGATGAGGATCCAGGCAGGTGACCCTGTGGCACGGTACTTTGGTCTCAAGAGAGGACAGGTACGATCACTCCCAAAATTTTGTTAAGGGCTGCATGACGCTGGTGTACACCGTCAAGATTAAGGCTGCATGGAGCATATATATATACTCACAAGTAGGAGATTGGGCAGCTGCCAGCATAGTTTTGTTGGTAAAGCACCAGATGTGACATGCTGAGGTTGTGGGGTTGGATTCCACCAGCATTTTGTGGTTGTCTTTTTTTTTTCAGTTTTCTAATCGGTTATGATCTTGGTGAGAAATGAGTGCACTACAAATTTTCCATTCAACACTACTACTAATAATACTAATAATGAAAGCATTCCCCCTATGCCTTTCTTGGTTTTAATAGCTGCTGGCTTCCTTCAATATGTACCGTGTATAGGCAAACTTTCATGTAATGTAAACAGAATTCTGATTAAGAGTATAATCTTGTTCTAATATTGCTTACTTTCTTTAGATTTTATCTGCATTTATTTTGAGGAAGCCATACGGGGGAGAGTAATCACAGTATAAAGGTAATAAATAACTAATTGTGTCCAATTGTAGCCATGTTTTGGGTGTTGTAAACTTTTTCGAGAGCATTGTTGTTGTTTTTTGGAAAACCAGGTGCCAGTAGTGAAAACAGTAAATACAGGCTTGTATATATAACTAGAAAATTTTAAGTATTTCGAGGAGAAAAGAAAAATATAAACCGCAAATTTCTCTGCTTTTATCATTGCGAGTTATGGACTTTTTCTTGTTATTTTCCAGGTTGTCAAGATCATCAGGCCTAGTGAGACTGCTGGGCGTTACATTTCATATCGCCTGGTAGTGTAGCATACACAAGTTCTCCTAGCTCACAAGAATGCAAGACGGATTACTCAGTGGTGTCAGCGCATTTTCAGCATGACGATGTCAAGGCCGCATCATTCGTGATGTAAGCTGCATGACAGGGCAAGCTAGCTCTTTTGGATTAGAGGCAGTCATCTTCAGCACCTTGTCTTCATGGGCGTTCAGTCACCTTGTGCTCTTTGGGGAATGGTATTTTAACCAACACCCCATCACACGTAACACCGGAGTCTGCCATTGAGCCTAAGTCTGTCGTCAAACACTTTATGGATTAAAACTGGTTTGTCACATTTTCACAAAGTGCACTTTTTTTTTTTCTTGCATAATCCGGCATTGCTGCCATTTTGTGAAGGCATGATATACACAGGCTATGAAACTAAAGAAAAAGATTGAGTTGCAAGGTCTGTAAAATGATTATGAAAAGACTCTTACTGGGCTGGCATCATCACCTTTGTTTCCTAAAAATCTGTTGTGACCGGATGTTTGTGTGGGCAGAGCTAGGGGCACTGGAATAGCGCCCCTAGCGGGAGTGAGAGGAACCACCGCTTGCGTTGGAGTGAGTGAAGGAGTGTGAGAGGGAGAGGAGCGTGGCACTAGCACCCCAAGCAGGAGCGTGAGGCACTAGCAGGAGCATTGAAGCAAACGGAAGAGGGGGAAAGGCTTCGCACAACAACAGTGCCCCAAGTAGTAAGTAGCAACTGTTTAATGCACAATAAAAACAAAAAGGAAGGTAAAAGATTTTTGCTAACTGTGCCCCAAGCGGTAGCGTGTGGAACTAGTGTAAGTGATGAAGCAAAAAGAGGGGTGTGAGAGGGAGACGCTAAGGTGCGCAGCAACAGCGCCCCAAGTGGCAGCGCGGGGAACTAGCGGGAGCATCGAAAGGGGTAGGGGAGTGGGAAAGGGAAAGACACATACAGTAAGGGCACGAAATCAGAAAGACGAAAATTTAAATATTGCTGCTGGAGCAGAAATGGCGTATCACATTATATGATAGCCTGTTGATTTTTTCTTGTACTGTTCGTGCTCTGGTATATGCAGTGCAGCTGTTGTGGCAGTACCATTGCAAAAATGTAAAAAGCTGGTGGCTAATTGCAACGAAGTTGCTGTATAAATTAGTTTAATTTCTGATGTCAAAAAATGTGTTCATATACTCAGTAAGGTAATAGGAAAGCTGAAAATCACTTCATCACCTGCTGATGTGTAAATATGCCCCTATAATTTTTATTTTATTCCACTTGAGTGTTGGCTCTAGCTGTGGGTGATTTCACTTAATTTGAGAAATGTAAGGAAATGTGGTTTGTGTAGTACTTTGAGGATTCCGTTTACTTAGAAATGAAATTTTCTGACATTTGTACAGTCTGTGTCATTTAGGATATGGAGCACATTACAATGTTCATATCATTGTGGGCTCTTTAATTTCTCGTAGTTAGTACTCGCTTCTATTATTTGTGAATCTGTGGTGGCCCGCTGCCCACATACATTTTATGTTTGTTTCAAAAACCTGTTTGGCCTACTGTGTCCTATAAGGCTCAAGCTGTATGCATATCATGTGCATACAAATGGTAAAATTGCACTCAGAATGACTCTAGAAATTGAATGACATCACTTTTAAGCTATTTCGACCACTGTCTTTGTAAAAGAAAGGAGTGGGGGGGGGTACACAGTTGTACCAATGACATTGTATAAAAATACCAGATGTGGTGCGTATTCGTACCTCAGTCTTTCAGATGTATAAGACAAGTTGAATTACAATTGAAAATTACTTTGTGAAGTATTATGAGGCAGTTGACTGACGGAAAAGGCAGAAAAGCTAAACAATCTTTAAATTTTTTTTTCTCCCTCAAAGATGTGTCTTGTTGAACTGTGCAGAGAAAAATGAAAACTCACTGAATGGCTTGTTTGATAATTCGGTAGTATTCAGCATGCAAGAATATGCTACACAAGGGCACTGGTTTCTATTTTCTGGCACTTGAAGCAAGTGGTCTCTGACCTGTTACAATTTCTTAAGCTGGCCTGCTGAATCTTCTGAGCATCTTGCAATCTTATCGTATTGCATGCTTGTTGTATGACTGTTTCAGTAGGCATGTTGACAACACAATTCTAGTCAGCAGGAGGAAAGAGTAGACATAAAACAGCAGTGTTACGTATGTCTGTACATCACTTGTTGTTCAGGCATTCTGCTCAGACCTTCTCAGTTCTGCCGTTTTACGCTATATGACGTCAATAGCACCTTTCTAAACCAGCCTCAGAACCGCGTTTTCTTGGCTAGCGCGAGCGTACATCGATTTTACCGTTAATTTATTTCAATTCGAACTCCAAAAGCGCGGTGCAGTCGAAGCAGCTGCCAAACGCGGGTCACCCGCCGCGGTGGCTCAGTGGTTAAGGCGCTCGGCTACTGATCCGGAGCTCCCGCGTTCGAACCCGACCGCGGCGGCTGCGTTTTTATGGAGGCAAAACGCTAAGGTGGTGGTGGTGGTGGTGAAAGCATTTATTTGAAAATTGCAGAGAGGTTGCGTGGGGAGCAATTCCTGGTGGGCCGCTCCCCTTACAGTACTAGGTGGAGTCCCTTATTCAGGGACCCCATTGGTCTGGGCCGCCACTCGAGCTCGCTGAACTAGGGCTTGTTGGGCCGGTAGGTCCAGGCAGTTGAGCAGGGCTGCTTCCCAGTCCTCTCGGGTACGGGAAGGAGTTAGAAGCGGAAGAGAAGGATTGTGTTGACATGCCCAGACCATGTGGAACGTGTCAGCCACCTCCCCACAGAAAGAGCAGAGGCCAGAGAAAGAAGTGTCGAAATGCTTGAGCACTGCCGGGCACAGTAGAGTGTTAGTAAAAGGTCTAAGCAGTATTCTCTCGTCCGCTTTTCCTATCCCCTTGAGAGGAACCGGGTAATGACGGTGCGAGTCCCGGTAATAAACGGAGATATCTTTGAAAGTTAACAGAGGATAGGAGTCCTGGTCCAGATCGTTAGGGTCTATGTCGGGGACCTGATTAGTTGTCGGGGACCCGATTAGTGAGTGCGCGGGCGACCGAGTTGGCGGCCTCGTTCCCTGGTAGGCCCTGGTGGCCTGGAGTCCAGATGAGAAATCGGGTCTTGGGGTCCTGACCCCGAGCTACTCTCCGAAGTATTCGTTGCGCTGTTGGCGTTATCCAGCCCAGTTCATAATTCTGGCTAAGGCGCCCGTGTGCTGTGTGATGTCAGTACACGTTAAGGATCCCCAGATGGTCGAAATTATTCCGGAGCCCTCCTCTACGGCACCTCTATTTCTTCTTTCACTCCCTCCTTTATCCCTTCCCTTACGGCGCGGTTGGTGTCCGCCGATATACGAGACAGATACTGCGCCATTTCCTTTCCCCCCACAACAAATTATTATTATGCCAAACGCGGCGCGCGCTCGGTACGGCAGTCTGGCAACGCGGAGAGCCGCCGCCATCTTGCATCGTCTGCTGCTGTTTTCTTGCGGAGGCGGCCGGCTCGTCTGGCGCCGTAAAACAGCAAATTGGATATTCACGCAGCACAAAATCGCGCCGGCCGAGGCACCCGGGAGCGGAAAAACTCACCTCGCGAGTGCTCGGGCTTGAGAGGCAAAGAGGAGGATTGAATTGATTGGATCTCGCGCTGATCCGGCTATGCGGGCTGGATCGATCCACGGCCCGCGAATGCTCCCAGACGTGGACTGTACGGCAGCCGGTGCCGAAAACGAAACGGTGCGTTTGCGCGGAGGGGCGGTTTTTTTTGTTTTTTTTTTACTCAATTGGAGTCGTTCAAGGAGGTTCCGGAGCTAAATAGCTCTAGCATTGATCCCGAAACTAGGCTTCTAGGCGGGCCCCGTCCTCCACGGTTTTATTTTGTGCGGTATGCGCTCGTTGTTGCTGCTGCTGCTCCTGCTGTTTCAGCAGCGGTGGCGCAGCTATGCAAATGCGCTTTCGCTTTGCGCTTTGATTTTGATGGCCGATTAGTGACGGGTCCCGGGTTGGCGGCGGGCATGAGCGATTGGATTGCGTGGAGTAGGATAGAGGAGAGGAGAAGCGATGAGTCAGCAGTGAGGGAGCTGAAACGAATTCACCGCTGAAAGGCGCTGCTTCGATATTTAGCGAACATGCCGACCGCGGCCGGCTGTCTTCATTATTTACGCGCGGTGTGCCCCCCCCCCCTTTTTTTTTATCTATCTCTCTCTCTTGAGCACGGTTTTGGTTGGTTCGGTTTTTGCCAGCAAGGGTGGTCCGTTTCGTGCCTGTAGGTCATTTCACCTTCGCCGTTTACGAGTTTTGTGAAGAGCTAACGTAATTTTTAGTCGTTTTTAAATTATGTTTTACTTCCTGGTGGTTTGCGGAACTGTCGGCAGTAAAAAAAAACATTTCACTAGGACGCTTAATTCAATTATGTGTCGGCATTGCGATTGCATACAAGCTGTTGATGCGTTACATCTGAATTTTGTTATCATTCTTTGACGGTTGTATTTGCGGACCCCTACACGTCTGTCTGCACACAACTAGACATCTCTTCGGGTCATCTAGATATAGTGGGCCGATGTCTCTGAAGGTGCCCATAGGTGGTAACATGGACGCAATGAAGATACATCGAAACGTATAGTTGTCGCTTCCGGTATGGCGATGTCATTTCCGGTCCTAGGATTTGGGTTACCGACGACGAATTTTTTTTTATTTATGACCCTGGAAGGGGGGGGGGGGGGAGGAGCGTCTTCACCTGCAAGCATATGGGCTTCCTGGTTACTATCCGTGGCGTTCGCTGGTAAACTTGGCGCTGGGATGCGGTTTAGTTATTGGGTAGAATGACGCATTAGTGCATCAGTTTACAATTTTTAAACTGTCTAATCATGAAAAGGCTAGCTATGCTATGAGATTCGACCGACGCCATTGGCTGGAAGGAGGCACACTTTCTAACAACTCAGGAACGAAGCGGCCTTTCCCCGTCAAAGGGGGACTCCCTTCCAGCCAATGGCGTCGGCCGATCCTCATTACCCTGTTAGCGTGACAACGCGGGGAAGGGACTAACCCCCTTCATCTGCCACTCCTTCCACTGTCACGCTAACAGGGTAATGAGAATTGGCCGACACCATTGGCCTGAAGGAGGTCCCTTAACCGCGAAAAACCGCCTTTTTCTTTACTTATACCCTTGGATACTTGTTTACTTGGATGCAACTCAAGAACGAAGCGGCTTTTCCCCCGTCACAGAGCCCCCTTCCAGCCAATGGCGTCGGCCGATTCTCACGAGCCTGCTAGTGTGACAGTGGAGGGAGTGGCAGATGAAAAGGGTCAGTCCCCTCCCCGCGTTGTCACGCTAACAGGGTAATAGGATCGGCCGACGCCATTGGCTGGAAGGGGGTCCCCCTTTGACGGGGAAAGGCCGCTTCGTTCTTGAGTTGTTAGAAAATGTGCCTTGTCTTTTTTCATCTGGCTTCTTCCATCATCATCATCATACCCCATCGTGATTCTCTTTTTTCTCCCCTTCCCGTTCCCCAGTGCAGAGTAGCAGGCCAGATATTCATATTTGCGGCCAACCGTCCACTGTCAGTACACGGTATGCGCGCGTTTCAGCACATCTGCTTCGAAGGCACTGCCAAAATATCCGTAGAGAACGCGGCGAATATGAAATTCAGAAATTTTCTTTAAAATTAGCAGAGCTAAATACTAGTCCTAATTTCGGTTGTGCCAGATTTGTCGGGGTTTTGCGTAGCAGCTTAATTCGTCCCACGGGGTAAATGTGGCTGCGAGTAAGGTTTCAGGCGCGTTACAGCCGTGATAGCTCGATTTCACGGATCTTAGTCGGGCTCCCTGTTATAGCGCCGCCAGTACCCAAGCTTCCCGTTTGTTGATGCAATGCAACCTTTTTAATTCAAAATTTCACGGTAGAAAGTTGGTTCGATTAAATCGGAGGTCTAACTGGACTGAGCCACTTCCATTGAAGTGGTGTGTGTGTGTGTGTGTGTGTGTGTGTGTGTGTGTGTGTGTGTGTGTGTGTGTGTGTGTGTGTGTGTGTGTGTGTGTGTGTGTGTGTGTGTGTGTGTGTGTGTGTGTGTGTGTGTGTGTGTGTGTGTGTGTGTGTGTGTGTGTGTGTGTGTGTGTGTGTGTAAGGCACTATAAAAGCTTTGTGGGGCTAGGTGACAATACACTTGAAAGAAAACAGACGTGGTGAAAAAGTACAAATGCTTCTCCATGTCTGTCTTGTGTATATACGTTAATATCAAAGAGCTCTGGAGCGCTCGCTTTGGTGACGTCACAGTGTTGCTCACGTGACGAGCCGTTTTACTGCACCAAGGGATACAGAGGGAATGATCTGCATGCAAACAGCTGCATTGTAAGAATATGCTGACTTGGACTACTACAACTTTGCACTATTCAGCGCGTTGTCGATTTGCAAACCGTGGCACAAGTTAGTTGAAGCACCTTTTGTATTCTCATCTTCCTTATTTCCCGGTATCGGGCTTTTCCTTACGGAACAGGAGAAAGCTGCTCCAAATTGAATTTTCGCCTGCTTCAAAGCGCTCTCCAAAATGCTCTTGGCCATTCCCACCGCTGTTTCTTTTTTTTTTTGCTGATTTTTATGCTGACGTCACCTACGGTGGTCAGGACTCGCGCTGCAGAAGGCTTCAGTTGCAGACGACAAAACAGGCGGATGTCGTCTGCTTCGCAGCGGCAAGTTAGTGCGGCGCTGTCGCCGTGGGCGTCTATCCGTTAGTTCCTATTGGTTGGCACGCATGCTGACGTCACTCAGAGCGATTACGACTTAAGTGCGAACGTGTTCGCACTGGGCTCTCGAACGTATCACCGTGTTGCTAACGTCGTTGGAGTATATATACGTCCACTGCGAGTGCAGTCTGAACGCGTTAAATTAAAAATCGTGCGTCGGACTTTCTCGTCTGATGCGTTTTCGGCGACGCGGCGTAAAAAATTGAGCGGCGGCGCGGCGGTATGCGGCGAAAGATGACGGTCTCGTCGTCGCCTCTGTCGTCCATAAAAGAAGAGGGCCGCGTGGGAATGGCCTGGCGTCTGCTCTTCTGCCGCCTGAAGGACGCATGCTGCTGTTCAGCTACTGCGCGCGGGTGGCGCATTTCGACACAGCGCTTGAGAGAAGGAGGCGTGAGCCAAATGGCTCCTCTCCATTTAGAATGTGTGTGACCGCCAACTATGGGGGAGGGGGGTCAAATTTGCCCGCCTCCACCGTTGCTGGTGTCATCCACGGAGGTCTGCCGCGTAATTTTGTTTTTGTTTGTTTGTTCGTTAGCCCTCTGTTTTCTCTTGTTTTTGTTATTCATCCCTTGGATTTTAACGGCTGTGTGTTGGAATATTGCGCCGCTTAGGTATAAAGTGTTACTTCTCCGCTTCCTTGCTGGCTAATAAGCTTGGACTTTGTTTTACCTCCTGTAACCTGTACGGTGGGCTTTGCCCCTGCTTTTGGTGCCAGATTGACTTGCGCTTGAGTAAAAAGATAAACTTTTTTCAATGCTTTTTTAGACGTGAATTTTGTGAAGGCTTTAGTTAAGGCACCGCTGGTCGACTGCACATCTGGTGTGTCACGGAAAAGAAGTGGTTGGATTTTAACGTAGCTAAACCGAGTACGGCAGGGTGGCTTTTTGGGCTTGTTGGTATAGTACATAGCTTCAAAACACCGTAGCGTCTTTGGTTGCGCTACAGTGTTTTGAAGCTAAACCGAGTAGACGCGCGGAGGCATGTGTTAATTGGCTCATGACTCATGCTTTGCTGGGTCGTCGGCACGTCTGGTGATGATATTAGATTCACGTTAATCCCTGATCGAGGTTCAGCTGATCTGTTCTGTTCGCGCCGCAGATGGAACTCCATGAAGGCGACAATGTGCAGTGCACGGCGCGAGAGCGTGTTACAGTTAAACACGAGGTGTGATAGGCTGTGGCGATAGCATAGTGCCCTCGTGCAGTGGCCAGCGAAGCTGATCTGTTCACGCCGCCGTGGGTTCGAATCCAAGTCGCGGCAATATTTTATTCCTTCATCGACTGTTGCTGTTCTAGGTTTCGACAAGGTCACCTTCAAGGTCAAGCTTCACACAATCTCGGTGAGCCGGTTAGACCTCGTGAACTACAGTGTTTCCGCACTAGAATATGTGCACGATTGGTGATGACAAAAGCGGAGGCTACAATGGGACATGCTGTAGTGGGTTTTTACGAGTATGTTTCTATACGACTTTGTCTCTAGCCTTGATATAGAGCATACCTTGATCTCGGTCTAAGCATATGACAGAAACGGGAACCTTCACGCGTGTTTACTACGCACAATCGGCAATGAATGAAACACGAACAAGAGAACTGAAGAGTCAACACAGGAGCACCAACATATATTAGCTTCCTGGAGAGGTGAGCTTGGTCAGCACTTCTAAAATACAGTCTTTGTGCCTTCCAAGTGAATTTACCCTTCGTTAGCATTGAGGTTCCCCTGACTAAGAACGTCTTTATTTTGCTGTCCGTGGTTCAATTGTTTTATTCGCATTTATTTTGTTGCTGACGGTGCCTTGACACCATACTAAAAGCGTTAACCTTACAGATCTGCCCGTCAGGCCAGTGGCTAGTTAGGGCAGGAAAGACAGTATATCTCCGCTAAAAACGTTCACAAAATGGATTTTTTTTTGTCATTACGAACTGATAGCCAAACAGCACGCTGTTATGTGACTTCGGCTGCGTCCGGTTATTTACTTTTTTCCCTCTACATTTCGTGTTCCTAGCGGCGTTAATGTTTTACGTCGTTCATTTTGAAACCGAACCGTGTGCTCAGTATCCTTTGCGAAAACTGCCCAACTACCCCGGAGCAGGAGAGAGCTAACGAGTTGCTCCAATGTGCAAACTGCGAGTATTTCTCTACTTCCCGTTGGGGTCGTTTTTCATCTTCTATTCCTTTCTCACCTTGTCCAGCTATCGAGCAGACGATAATAAGCGCCTCTTTCAGCTCGCCGCCACCGACTAAAGAAACGTCTCGACTTGGCTCGAGACTGTCGGGCCCACCGGCTTCTCTTCGGAGCAGACGAATCGCAGCTAGCAGACGAGAGACTTCTCGTATGCCCCCCCTTGGCCGAAACCGAAGCGCCGAAGCGTGATGATCCGCTTTGGAGCAGGCGGGCGGTTGAAAGAAGGTGCCAGCCGTAAAAATGAACAGCTTTGTGGCGTGGCGTCGATTGTTGTCCGTTGCAACCTCCCCCCTCTCCCCCACCCCCTCTCTACTCCTACTGTGTCGGCGCGAGAGCCGCCCGTCCATCCAGCCAACCCGGCGGTGGTGGTGGTGGTGTTAGTGACGCCATTTTTCTTTAACCACCCCCTCCTCACTCACCGCTGGTGTGCATTGTTGTTGAACACTGACTGGTGCTGTCCCCTTCTCATTGTGGCGTTCGATGAAAAGAGACTGCAGAAGGGGGATGTTTTCTTTTTTTGCGAAGAATAGTCCCCCCCCCCCCCTTCCCTCTAGGGTACATATTATACCTACGGCGTACTTGGCTCGTCGGGCTTAGCACTATACTGTGTATAGCCTGGACAGGAGCGGCTGATGGTTCGCGTCGTCTGCGTTTTTGCGGAGCTGAGGCTTTGAAGTCGGGGCCCCCTTTTTTTGCAACCGGGTTATCTTTCTGCACGACCGCCTGCCTGCCTTATTATTCGCCTTGCAAACAACTCGTTTTTTGTTCTTTTTATCTTGTTCCTCCATCGGTTCCCCGCAGACTTTTGACGGGCGGAAACAGCGGCGGCGATTTCGTAGGTGACCCCAGCAAGAGCCGAAAGGTGTCTGCAAAAGACTTCAAGGGGTTTGCGCCTCTTTTTCCCAAGCCCGTTTCGTACGTAGTACAAGTTCGTTTTCTGTAGTTTAACTTTACCGTTCGTTGTTGGTTTTCTGGTATTTCTTTTTTATCCCTCGAAAAGCCGTCTGCTAATCGCTTGTTTGCTCCGGCCGCGCAGGCGGGGCGCTTGGAATTCAGACGACGGTCTCGTCTGCTCCGAGCGTATGTCGCCGTCATTTTGGAAGTTTTGCCTCCAAACAGGGGGTCTTTAAATTCTTCTCTTCCCTCCTCCTCCTCCTCCTGATCTCATGCTTGTGTTTTTTTTTTTGTGTGTGCATCAGCCTGCGCTTCTCGGGTGCAGACGACACGTTCCGTCTGCAATCCAGCGCGTGGCACCGCCATCTTGGAATCTTTGGCTCCTGATGCGAAAAATGTTTACAGTGCTGTGTTCCGTTGCGCCGCCTACTTATCAAGGTCGATCAGTACTAAAATAAAGCCTTCGAAATTCCCTCGCTATCTGCAAGTTTGCTGCAGTCACTGCGCGTTCTTAAGCAGCCAGTGGCCATTTGTCACAGTGTTTGCGCGATCGCTATGGCTCTCATGCCTGTGATAGAGAAACAAGTTTTACTTCCTTGGAAAGAGAAATGTATTTACTTTTCAATGGTATGCGTTGCTAATGGCAATTACTGTTAGCACGAAAGGAGTAAGCAAAAAATGGAGCGCATAAAACAATACTTTTGTTCGATTTGCCTACATTGCGTGCAGATTTTTTTGAAAACCTTCTGCGCTTAAAAGAGGGCCAGTGATTAGTTATATAGAACTGGCGGTTTGAAAAAAAAATGGCAAAAATGACGCTTATTAGATGCTCAGTATCTTGCGGTTTAATGGGCAGACCGCAAACATATATATATATATTCAGCACATTTATAGGTAGTGCATATTTCGTCAAGTATCGCAAATTTCTTTGAGCTGCACATAATAGTTCTTTGGTTTCCGTTGTTCAGAGTTGTTCATCATCACGAAAATGCGACCTACGGAGGTCTGGGTATACTGAGTGCCCAGACATCCATGAGTATTGCGCGTATACAACGTATTTCTAGTGACACGCTAAGTTGCAACTTACAGGCATTTGTATCGTTGGACGTTGATAGAGATGCAGTGTTTGCACTCATTTGCATGGGTAACGCAGACGTTCTGAAGCAGCTAAAAAAAATTTCGTGTCTGCTGCAGACGGAGGTTTGATTCTTCAGTTGACCCCTCCGTTTTACTTCGTCTTCGCCGCCGATTTGATTCGTCCTGTTGCATACGGCAACTATACAATGCGCTCCTTCCATGTTGGGCGATGACAGCGCGAATGACTGTCCGTTCAGCACTCCACTCAACCCCCGTGCACTGACTGCTCCGTCAGGGGCACTCTTCCCCGGAGGGGTCATCGACCTCTCTCCAACTCCGGAAGAGGTAATTCCCCTCGCCGGATCGGGAGATGAACGGCGTAAGTATAGCATGTGCTGCGCGGAGAGGCTCATTATTATTTTGTCAGCAGAACCCCCCCCCCCCCCTTTCTTTTTTTTTTCGCTATCATGTGCGTCTACCGACCGAAGCCAGCCGCACTTGACCCCTGAGCCCTTGCGTGTCGCGGCAGGTGGCAGGGAACAGCTGTCGGCGCGAGATTTCTAGCTTCCGTGAGAGCTTCCGGTTGCCGCAGCTGCGAGATGGTGCTTACGTCAGGTGGGAAGACGGTAAACTCTGAACTGCAGACGACGCGAGAACTTCGGGGCAGACGACAAGCTGCGTCGTCTGCTGCGTGCGAATTATCAGACGATGCGAAGCGTTCGCAGCAGACGACAATCGAGAGTCTGTCGTCTGCTGCTTGAAAACTATCGGTCTGCATACCTTTATCTGTGGAGGGTACGATCGGCGGGCAATCTGATAATTCTCAGAGTGAGTGTTCAAGTATACCGACCGTATTGAGCAGTTATATGTTCGATTAATATGGTTGTGAGATTGGCAGACAGCTATTCATTGTAAACCTTTGATCTCTGATATAACCTGTAATCGGCTCTTTTTACAATGTGCGATATAGTGGTTGCTGATATGACTTTGATGAGAAAGTTTGTTTACTGGTTGTGCGAGGGTTAAATGTAGTTCAGAATCCTTTCATTTATAGTCTGACCATGATTGGCGGTTGAATACTGACGAGGTGATGATTTAGTGCCTGTTGCGTACACTTGGGTGAAAGCGGTAACATTTTCATTTCCATCAAATGTGGCGGCCGGCCGAAAAAAATAAAAATAAATGGTCAGTTTTGGTTTGAAAATGAGCTGGAGGAACGAATGTTAGCATCATATTGCAGCCACTGTTCCAGTCGAAGCGCTTAGCATCTATGTGATTAGGACTGAGCTGATCGGAAAACGGCTGAGCGTGTATATTCAGTGGTGATATAAGTAACAAAAAAAGAACACGAACAAGAAAACTGAGATGCCAACATAAAAACACAGACATATTAGCTAATGGGGTGAAGATATATGTTTATTAGTACTTCTGAAGGAGATTCATCAGACTTTTCTATAGATGTATTAATCAACCTCACTTCTATTTTCTCCCAAGGAGCTAACTTCACTTCGAAGAACCGATTGCTCCATCCAATTAGTGAAATGAACCTGCGCTATAGTATCGAGCGTCCCCTGCCAAGATCTCATTTCGCTCTTCGCCGTTTCAGTTGCGCTGTTCGAGTTTCATTTGCCGCTGATCGTACATCTGTTACATAGTAATGAGAAAGTTGTGGTGAAAGACGTCTGCTTGCAGTTTGCCTATCATATCTTTCTTTACAGAGCAGGGCTTTTCCTAGACTTGTGGCACTCATTGCCATCAGCATTAGGCGCCATTCATTGCTGTTTGGCCGTTGCTTCTGGCTTGAGAACTGAATTCAAGTTCTCGGCAGCGGTCGTCTGCTTGACCAAGTTGGCAGACGATGTATGTAGACGCCGCGTGTGATGCCCGGAGTGACGTCACTAAGAGGGGGTTTCTTGGCGTGTGCGTTTCTCGCTGGCACGGCATGCGCTCATTTTCTCCGTCTGCCGGCCGCGAACGAGTCGTCGTCTGCTTTCTTGGCTCCGTTCTTTCATGGCCGTCTCGTGGGGCCTTCGGGAGACGTCATCGGGTCTGGGGGCTGGCTGTCATTCATCCAGGTGCATGTATAGGTGTGCGCTTGGTGCAGCCGCAGCTATAGAGCCAGCGATTGAGTCCTTTTCTTACTTCCTTGCCAAGAACATTTCGCAAAAGGAGGGAGCCGCGCCAGAAAACACACTCGTACGCGCTTCTCCTTTTTAGATTCTTTTTTTTTTCCTCCATCGCGAAGGCGGTGTCTCTGGCCACCTCTGTCGCTTCAGTACATGAGTTGGCGAGAGGGGATTTGCACCGGTCAAGGTCTGGCGCTCTGACGTTGCCTGTTGAACGATTTCTCCCGCGGTTACCCAGTCTCTTTGAACAGCGCGACTTCCCCGCGATGTGTGTCTAAGAAAAAAAGAAATGGTAACTTGCGTCCGGAGCTGCAGATACACCCGAAAGTCTGCAGCTAGCGAAAGTTTGCGGGAACTCGTTCATACCATGCGTGAATCCAGCCTTGTACAAAGAAGTGAACAGTCACCGAAATCAAGGAGCGCAGAGGAATGTTTCTGCCTTTTTTTTTTATTTATACTGTGCGTTGTCAGTACACCTTAAAGAACCCCAGGTTGGTCGAAATTTCCGAAGCCCTTCACTACGGCGTCCAGTCGCCGCGGTGGCTGAGTGGTTATGGCGCTCGTCTGCTGGCCCGAAAGACGCGGGTTCGATCCCGTCCGCGGCGGTCAAAATTTCGATGGAGGCGAAATTCTAGAGGCCCGTGTACTGTGCGATGTCAGTGCACGTTAAAGAACCCCAGGTGGTCGAAATTATCCAAAGCCCTTCACTACGGGCGTCCCTCATAGCCTAAGTCGCTTTGGACGTTAAACCCCCTTAAACCAAACTAAGCCGTCCCTCATAGCATGAGTCGCTTCGGGACGTTAAAACCCCATAAACCATATTATAAACCATAAACAAGTACTTTTTAGATTACAGTTATATATGCATAGGTACTAAAAAAAAAAAAACTCCACACCAGGGTCACCCTTGATCTGGCTTGTACCGCATTCGTCTGCGTCTATTCAGTGCTGTGTCCTCGACCGGCTGAAAGCATGAAGGCAGTATAAAGTTCCACAAGCAAAATCTGTGCCTTGTCGGCGAAAAGCGTACTGAAAATGAAATAAAGGGAGCCGCAAAATGCGCCTCAATGACACGGCGTGTCGAATCGTGTTTGTGTTCGGTTTTCTTCTGAGCAGCTGCGCCGTACAGTCTACGTTTGCAGGGACCCCGAAACGGGGGCGGGGGGGGGGGGGGGGGGGGGGGGGGGGCCCTCCAACATTTTTCCAGAGGGGGCAGCCCCCCCCCTCCCCCCACCCACCCAGTCTCTAGTTGCTTGCACTTGGATCAGATTTCTGACAATTAAAACACTTCAGTGCTAGGACTCTCTTAATGCAAATCACAGTGGGGCTGAGCTACTTGGCTTCGTAGCCAGTTGTAAAGCCTTTCGTATATGAGCAACCGAAAACCAGTCATGTCCCAACAGAAGTCGACTGTCTGACCCGTGTACATGATCATGATTACCAGAATTTAAACAAACTATGCACAAACTATTTTAACCAATTGATCACTCCTTGTGCGCACATCTATAAAGCTGCCCATTTCAGTTCGTTTCTATATTGCCGTGAATCTTTGCACCGTTTGATCGTTCGCATTCAAAACCGCCGGCACAAGGCTTTATCATTTTGTTTTGTAATGCTAGATGCAACCATACTTATATCAATTGATCGTGGCCGCGTGCGAATGCTTTCCACATTTTTTCCAGGTTAGTTGTAGTTGCGTTTGGTTCTTTATCTCGAAGGTTCCTTGCCAGCTTTAAATTGAGCGCGGCCCAAGAACTACATGCATTCAGTTCGATGACCGCCCAACGCGCTTGTGACTATTGCCGCCGCCGAGTCATTCAATTCGTAGTGGGCGGGAGTCAGCCCCTTAAACAGCTTTTGAAGCCTTTTCGTTGTTTTCCTGACTGCTGGAGTGTCGTAAAAATACCACACAAAAAATAAAATTTATTATGCAAATGAACAATAAATAAATAATAAAATAAACTCGAAGTCTTGCCCTCCATCCCCCCCCCCCCCACACACACACACACACACTCAAAAAAAAGTTCCGGAGTCCCTCTACGTGTGTGACCACCTGCGGTCTGTCTCGTGTGCATTTCAAATTCGCTGTTCGAAACAAGGTTCCCGAATCAGTCGGTTACGACGCAACTCACCTATTCACTGACACTTGTCTGCAATGCTAGCTGCGCAACTCCGTTGCATAAACGGACCATTTGCTCTTGCCACGTGCCTGGATGTTAGCAGACGGGCTTGCCCTCTATGACTGGCGAAGAACCTATTATTCGAATTGAAACGGCAATCGTTAATGTAATAATGGTTTATTTTACTCATATAGGTGGCGCGACAGTTTGTGAGTTCGAAAAGTGCGCCATTTATTGTGTTGTAGTTGGAGCGATTGGTGTGTTGGAAGTTCGATGACTGGCTTTATGGAAGAGGCTATGACACAGTTGTAACGGGTACTCTTTCTGTTGCAGAGGTTCGTAACAGCAGACGACTTTGACGTTGACGTGATCGCAATGGCGCCGAGCAGACGACGGCGCGCGCTTTGGCGTCGTCTGCTCGACTGGGGGCGGCGTCGAGCCAACTTGTTTTGTGTCCGCAGCCTTGCGCGCGTGTGGTCGGAAAATGAGGCGCAACTGACTACAGAGGGGCGTCATTGTTTACGACCGCTGCAAAGCTGGCCCGCTCCTTTCATTTCCTTTTCTTTTTTATATTCTCCTTTGTTTCCTTCTTTTCTTCCCAAGGCGCGGTTTCGCAACGGCCGAAAGGAAAACGGCTTGTCTTTGTGTCGTGGCGCCGTGACTTTGTGGACCACGCCGAAGCTATATATCCGCGACAAAAGCACTCCGCGGGTGTCCCGTGAAGAGCGCGGTCGAGACCAACGACCTTGACACGCTGAGCCGGCCTATAGCTGTGGCCTGCTTGCTCGCAGTCCCAGTTCCGCCGCCTCCTGCAGCTAGGCAGGAAGTTCTCACCGACGACGACAATAAACGGCTGTGGCGTTGTCTTTCGTGAGACTGGTGCGAGCGAAGCCTTCCGTGCGTTTGTGGACTGGTTTTGGAGTTCTCATGCTTGAACTTGCTTGTGTGGCGTGCTGATTGAGGCCGAGGGTTTTGCGCCGAAATCAGCAAGTGATGTTATAGTCGCGAATGACACAACGGAATGCCGTTGCCACTGACACTCCTCTTGTAATATACTGATGTTTGGCTGTGGAAAGCAAAATGATTGAGGTAACGTAAGACAGGAGGAGGAAGAATGGGAACAAAGGTGCGTTAAAGGGGCTGTGAAGGGGGCTCTAATAAACTTGCGGCATGCCTGACATATTGAAGCACGGCGCTTCACGAATAGTGTCCAGCAAGGATTTTTTTAATGCGCTTTGTAGAAGCTGAGTTATTTGTAGTTAACATTTGAATTTCAACGTCTTCGCGCCTTTCCCTCTCCTCTCGTCACTTTTTGCGCGCTGGAAGGTAGGCGCTCCTTCGCCGACCCCCCTCTGGGAGCGGAGCTTCCCGGCCCGCCGGAGCTCAGCGGCTTATTGGCCGCGGCCACGGTAGCTGCCTGACGTCTGCAAGAATCTAACCAATGGCCACCTCTCACCTTGTCTACGCAGATGCGGGGGACGGAGGAGGGTGCGAGCATGAAAAAGACACCGGAAGGCTCGCAACTTTGACGCGCGATTGTGGG